>NC_136413.1:198102564-198365064 GCF_051521515.1 Lactuca serriola | reverse complement strand
AAATTCAAATAGTGTTGACGGAGAGAAAAAAATAACATTTAAATAGTCGTGGACGTGTACTAAATCTCTTTCCAACCTTCTTACAGTTTTGCACCACAATGCCAGAAAGTCAAAGTGTCAAACTTCCAAGGCCAACTATTGCACCATAAAGCCAACAAGTATTATTTAATTCTCTTTAGGTTTCCGAGTTTATTATTGCGGCTCTCTCTCTCTTCGTTCACACACACACATCTATACGACATTTTCTCTATATAAACCCATAATGTAAAAACAATCCCCTTCCCAGACTACTACTATCCTTATTATCTCCCTCTCTTCTCTACCTATATCTCTCAATCAGAAGGCCAAGAAACACCAATAAATAAAGCTGGGAACCGATCAATCCAGAAAGATATCAAGAAAGTGCATGGAGGTTAAGAGTAACAGTTGTATTGATATGAGTGGTGGTGAAGAAGATGATCAAATGAACATGATAATGATAGATGATATTCGAAGAGGTCCATGGACTGTTGAAGAAGATTTCGCTCTCATCAATTACATCGCTCATCACGGCGAAGGCCGATGGAACTCTCTTGCCCGTTGTGCTGGTACGTATACATATGTAGTACTTGTAGCTTAATTTGCCACATGATACAGTTGCATGTGTGTAGTTTGATCCACACATTAAGTAACGATATCCTCGCTACAACGTTTTACTAGCGTTTTAATTTACCAATAACACATACATGTTGAACAATAACGTCACAATGAAGATTTTGAAGCTAAAGTACCGATATATTTGAAAAACCACCGGAAGAGATAGGAGCAGCTTCGATTCTGGGGATTTCTTTTTGTAAAAATGCTTTATAAAGTATGTTATTTAAGTAAAATATGTAAAGAAATATTCAATTGGTTTACTTTTCCTAATTTAGCAAAACAATCTTAACTTTTTTTTTCAGTGTTTTTATTGTTTTATAGGAAATCATCCTCCAAAAAAGAAAATAAAATTTAATATCCTTCAAGTATCTAGAACGAAACGGGAAATAATAAAAATAAAAGTTCATTTCTGGCTAAATGGACATCCATAAACTTAATTTAGCAATTAATTAAACCTTCCTTTCTTTTTCCATTAAGTATATCTTGTTGAAAAGAAATAATTTTTCTTTTAATTAATGTAACTTTATCTAATAAATGGCTACAGGACTGAAGAGAACTGGAAAGAGTTGTAGATTGCGGTGGCTTAATTATCTCCGCCCAGATGTTCGTCGTGGAAATATTACTCTTGAAGAACAACTTTTGATTCTTGAACTTCATTCACGTTGGGGCAATCGGTATGTTTATAATACATGTTATATATTCATTTGTTATATTTTCTTAAACAATTTCAATGGATGCTCAGTTAGCTGTATTCAATGTACAGGTGGTCAAAAATAGCACAACACTTGCCGGGAAGAACTGACAACGAGATAAAGAATTATTGGCGAACAAGAGTTCAAAAGCATGCTAAACAGTTGAAATGCGATGTCAATAGCAAACAATTCAAGGACACCATGCGTTATCTTTGGATGCCACGATTGGTTGAGCGGATTCAGGCAGCTTCCACCAACACCGGAGATTCTTCCTCCCTAACAACCTCCACCACCACCACCACCAACCACGATGACGTGGACATGGATAATAGTGGTACAAGGAAACTGGTAATGCCCAAAACTTTCTCTGGTACTTATGGGAATACCCAAATTAATCCTCCGGACACGACGGAGGAGAATTCAAGAACCACCGCGGTTTCACCGGTATCAGGTTTGACCGATTGTTATTATCCGATGAATCAGACACAAAATCAAGATTCCTTTCAAAACATCAACAAGATTGGTGACGTATTCGATGGTTCTCTTATTAGCCCCTCGGGTTACTTCAATCAAACGATGGATTTTGAAGCAATAGTGGAACAAAACAACCAATGCTCCGGCGTTATTGACTTTTCGGATAATTTGTGGAACGTCGACGACTTTTTATTTTTTCAACAACATTTCGACCGTATGTGATGAAATAACCAAAAATTCTGATAATAGTTTAGCCAAATAGATTACGGAATATTTGTTGATTTCATCATAAGAATAGTTATTTTTAATTTTTAATTCCAAAAAAAAATGCAAAAGAAGTACTACTTCTATTTATCTATTTTTAGGTTTATTTAAGTCATTTCAAGTATTCAATCCATTAGAAAGAAAAAATGTTCATAAAGATTTAAAGAAAGAGTGTTATGGTAATTTTAGATCGTACTGTTGTTTGCAATATTTTTATCGAACTATCAAAAGAAATATCTCGAATTTATTTTGATTAGTACATTTTGATAATGTGTATAAATTAACCAATTCAATTGTAATCCAACGACTGAATTGGATATCTAATTACAATTAAATTTGATTGGATGCAAAATTTCAAAATCCAATTGGATTGGATTGGTTATGGAACATCCTGAAAAATCCACTGAATAACTAAATGGAATCAAAATTGAATATCCAATTTTAATCTAATAAATATCCATTATTATAATCATCCAAATCCAATTAACCAATCAAAAATATTTATTGGATGAAACCGATTCAATCCAACGTTCAATTGGATAGGTTTGGTTCATTTATTTATATTGAATTAGATTTCATCGGTTGACAAAATCCAATATCTAATGGATCACTAGATTGTATTGGCTGAATGGATTAACATTCTTAAAATAACCATATGAATATTTAAACTGAAAATAATTACATCTAACTTAAAAGGTGGTTGAGATTACTTTTAAAATGACTTTTGGATTTTTAATTTTTGCAAAAAGTCAAAAATATCTAAAAAGATGTTTGGTAAGTATAAAAATTTTTACTTTTAATTTTTGCAAAAAATCAACTATCCAAAAGATGTTTTGTAAATATAAAAAATTCTTTTTAATACAACTTTTTGCCAAAAACAAAAAAAAATGATTTTCTAAAAATCATGAAATTATGTTTCTTTGTGACTTTTGACTTTTTGCCACTTAAAAACCTAAACCAAACATATTTTAAAAAGTTCTTTTAAATAAATTTTTTTTACAAAACCTTTCTCTAGAAAAAGTTCTTTTACAAAAAGTTTTTATAAAAGACTTTTAGCTTTAAAAATTAATTCAAACACACCATTATATTTGAACTGTCAATCTATATGGCCGATATTTCCATCGACCCCTAATAGCTTTAGATTAAGATAAATAGATTAAATACAATCTTTTTACCTACTTATAAATGTAATATTCTCTATTATTTGATATGTTTTTGAATAGTTGGAAGAATGGAAGAACTGTGTTTCACTAATGGTATTCTGCACTTTGAGATGTGAATAATTGGTTCCACTAACTTTATTATATAATAAAGTATACAGTTTAGTAAGTTAGATAATGATACATTACATCAAGTCATAGAATTTTTGAAACCTAGTTTTGTAGGCCACCAACCGAAAAGAACATATCCAAGTATTTAATAAATGAAACAAACCCACGTCCTTCTAGATGTTCCTTCTTAATAATTTATTTAATGGTAGAATTGGTTGTAAATATACAAATTACCCGTTATAAATTCTATATTTCATGAAAAAGATTATTCTTTTGTTGCTATGTAGCTTTCTATTTATCCGCTCGTCTCCTTTATTAATGTTCGAAGACGCGTTGCAAAAGTGGACAAATGCTAGGTTAGAAAACGATATTGATGGACGAACTAGAAAGATCTTTATGTCCAATAGTCATCACCTTACTAATTGTCAAAAGGAACCAAAGTCTTAAAATGTTATAAATTTCTTTCTTTTGTTGGTTGTTTTAATCATCATAAGCTCTGCAAAATGATCATTGATAGATAAAATGATTTTAGTTTATTCAAACATAAAAATGTTTGTATTGCTAATTATGTCGAATTTGTCACTATAGTTAAACTATTTTTGAATAAAACTCAAAAGTTGGTATCAGATCCATTTTTACAAGTTTGGTTAGATTATTTGATAATATAGTATTATTTGTTTTTGGAAAACACAAATGATTTTTTTTGTAAAAAAATTCATATATATTTTCTCTGACAACTTTATAAATGTAATTTTTTAGTCACAACAGTTTACATGCATTTTTATTACCAAAAGTTATCTTAGTACAGGTCCTCTGCTTTCAGTAGTACGGGTCCATACTACCTACCACATCTACCCATACTTTCCATATGGATCGTCATAGATTTCCTAAGTAGCCGCTCAACCTTCTCGATTACCAATCCCGTTAAACCTGGTCGCTCCCCAGCGATTACTCTCCTCTATCAGCATACTCATCTAACTAAGACCACTCCCTAGGCTTTTCCTAGGTTCTCACACTTCTCTGCGATCAGTTGCTGAAGAACTCCTTATGACGCCAGCCATCTACCTCCTGAATATCGTCATATTCACTTAGTAGTTGACTCCCATCATCAAGAGTTCCACAAAAGCACGAAGCAAGCAACATTCGGGCATCGAATAATCACCACCATCACGTAAAACCACTCTAGGTTACAACTCTATTTGCTCTACTCGTACTAAAAAGGTGTCACCGAACTCAAGTAACTCTATCCCACATGGGTATCTAACTACTCTCTCAGTAGGCTCCTCCAATGCTCATCTATGTATCTCTCCCAGATCACTCCTCTACTCAAAGCTCTATCTCTGAAATATTCCTGCTGAATACTCTTACTCCACACATACTCAAAGCACATCACATATAACAAAATTCCTAAGCTAAGGCATCACAAATCAGGCAACTCTACCCTAAAATATGAAATACCTAGCCTATCTCCTAGCATGCATCACTAATATATCAATAATAACTCATAACATAACTAAGTAACGGTACTTTGTGTAGTCACCATTCGTGCTCTAGCTGATTGTACACACTGCTCATTCTTGATTTCTCTTAGAAACTCTTGCTCGTTTTTAAAAAAATCATTTCTTTTGAATTTTTTCTCAAATCCCCAGTTTGAGTCCAGACATACGCGAAGGTGTATCCAAATCCCTCAAACCAAGCCTCTGATAATAACTTGTAACACTGAAAATTTTCGCTTAAATTGCATAATCCTCATAACACATTTCACAAAAATCTCATTAATTTAATTTACAAATCACAACTCCATAATTGTTTGATTAAAATCCAGGATCCTCAAAACATAACTCTTTACTGGTGTGTACAATCAAGCCGGTGCCTTCCTGCGATCCTGAGAAAAACCTGAAACACGTAACACATAACACGGTAAGCACACAGCTTAGTGAGTTCCCTAAAATACTACATACACAGATAAGAAGCCTCTCATGGCTATAAATTGTTGGACCCTCCGGTTCAGTCATAGTGTGGACCCTCTAGTCTCATCGGTCGTTGGACCCTCCAGTTCGGTCTCGGTGTGGACCCTCCAGTCTCACGGCTCATTGGACCCTCCAGTCCGGTATCACGGCTCGTTGGACCCTCCGATCCGGTCTCAGTAACACATAATATAGCATACACATATCACACAGACAAGATGCATAACTCAAATAAACACATAAGACCCTCCGGTCACCCATAGATACCAATCATGGTAAGTATAGTGAAAAGACTCACCTCAACAGCAAGCAAGCATCCTTGCACTCGAATCTCGAACTAGCCATCGCCTAACACATAGGGTAATTATCTAAATAAATACTCGATTCTCGACTCTATGTAAACCAAAGGTAATTCTTCCTCTTTCTAACTCTTGAAGTGGGTAAAATACCATTTTACCCCTCCATGGTATCCAATACTCATGTTGACCGAAGCCTAAAGTCAACAGAAGTCAAACTCGAGTCAACAGTTCATGTTTGACCCGACTCGTCGAGTGCACTCTTTCGACTCGTTGAGTCCCCTCGTTTCCTCAGAAGTTCCAAAAAAGTCCATCTCAACTCGTCGAGTTGACACCCAACTCACCGAGTTTTCGCACAAACAAACCCATAAGGACAAACCCTCGCCGACTCGTCGAGTCAGGCCATGGACTCAGCGAGTCCCTTCGATTAGATTCCTCATTCAGACGATTTAGGGTAGATCTATCACTCCAAACACTAGATCTACCATCCTAAGGGTTGATTGTCATGTAAAGCTGCAAGTTTTACGTTCGAACATGGCATATAAGGCCAATAATGCCAATATATGCTCCAACAAGGCACCAAAATACAATAAATCTTTAAATGACTGAATAAAGCTTGAGCCTTTGGATCCTCTGGACCTCACAAGGTCCAGATCTGAAGTCTAGACCTAGAAAGGGACTTCATGTACTCATATCTTAACCAAAAAGGTGATAGAAAGCCCTAATCATCAAAACATGAGATATAATCACCACAAGGACAAAGGTGGGAACTTTTTACCTTCTCTAGAAGCTCTTGGACGAAATAACACTGATCCACTAACGCCCTTCTTGTTCCTTGATGACTCCTTCCCTCCTCTTCAAAAGAAATGTACCAAAAGACCCTAAAAATTAGCTCATTTCACACTCTCTAGCTCAAAAGGACGTTAGGGTTTACTCTTAGTGAAGGTGAGCCTCAAATGAGGCTATAAGTTCCCTTATATAGGCCCCCAACCCCCGTGAAAATAGGATTACTCTGCCCAACACCTACTCGGCGAGTCAGCTCTCTGACTCGTCGAGTCCACTCATTAAATCCACGCTGGCAACTTGGCCCTACTCGACAAGTCAGACTCACGACTCGTCGAGTCACTCTATAAGTCTCAAGTTTAAACACATTAAGGTATCCGAAATTCCGGATGTTACAATTTTCCCCCACTTAAATTAGATTTCGCCCTCTAAATCGCTTCTCAACGTCACATAGATCGAACCCAAAAACCCGAAAAGTACCAGCGAAAGGACCTCATACCAGACAACTAACTTTCTCCGTAAACACCTGAAACCCAACATGAACTCCCAAACTTGGAAGAGGACATGCCCTTCTGACGCTAAAATACCCCCTTCTGATTCACCAGAATCTGAAAACTCTAGTGGCCTGTATCACTGCCTAGCCGCCCTCTCAAGCTATCATCATGTTATCCGCTCCTCGAATAACGGACCCTGAAAACTCATTGTCCCTCTGATTCTCTCGTAGAGACTGACAGAAACAAGTCAAAACCCAATTACATGCCACCGATCACTCGTACCAAACGTACTAAATACTCCATATCATACTCCAAGGAACGAAAGGGTCACATTACATCAGAGACCCATCCACTGTACTGCAATCGAAACCCATCTGAACAAAGAACTCTCAACACCCTGTCCTTAGACACAAGAAAATGACCATGCTTGCTTAGAAGTATCCTCAGACGTCTAACAATCATCAGCCCCAACTCCCTCTCAGATATCCCTTTCAACACTAAGCACCAGGTCAACTCCCGACCCCACGGTTGAACCTCCAAAGGTTACCCATTGCATGCCCTAAAATGTCTCACTGACTTCCTTCTCATAACAACTATCTCAGCCCATTGTGACACACAAGTCACGAAGTTCGCTTTACCCAAGGGAATACTACAATCCCAACTGAAATCGTCTCACCATTGAACTCTGTCGTCTACTACTCATTAGTTCCATGCATCTCGCGGTCCTTCCCGTACAAAAGAACTAACCCACTCAGGTCTAAGCCATCAGATGAATACTCTTACTCCACACATACTCAAAGCACATCACATATAGCAAAATTCCTAGGCTAAGGCATCACAAATCAGGCAACTCTAGCCCTAAAATATGAAATACCTAGCCTATCTCCTAACAAGAATCACTAATATCTCAATAATAACTCATAACATAACTAAGTAAGGGTACTTTAGGAAAGTCACCTTTCGGGCTCTGGCTGATTGTACACACTGCTCCTTCTCGATTTCTCTTAGAAACTCTTGCTCGTTTTAGAAAAAATCAACTCTTTTGAAATTTTTTCTCAAATCCCTAGTTTGAGTCCAGGCATACCCGAAGGTGTCTCCGAATCCCTCAAACCAAGGATCTGACAACAATTTGTAACACAAAAAATTTTCAAAACAATTTTTTCTCTTAAATCGCATAATCCTCATAACACATTTCACAAAAATCTCATTTATTTAATTTATAAATCACAACTCCATAACTGTTTGATTAAAATCCAGGATCCTCAAAACATAACTCTTTACTGGTGTGTACAATCAAGCCGGTGCCTTCCCGTGATCCTAAGAAAAACCCGAAACACATAACACATAACACGGTAAGCACGCAGCTTAGTGAGTTCCCAAAAAATACCACATACACAGATAATAAGCCTATCATGGCTATAATTTGTTGGACCCCCAGTCCGGTTATAGTGTGGACCCTCCGGTCTCACGGCTCGTTGGACCCTCCAGTCCGGTCTCGGTGTGGACCCTCCGGTCTCACGACTCGTTGGACCCTCCTGTCCGGTATCAGTATGGACCCTCTGGTCTCACGGCTCGTTGGACACTCCGGTCTAGTCTCAGTAATGATGGGTTTTATACAAACAATCCTATGTGTACATGCAACCCTAAATACGGATCTATGTTTTTACTATTAGTCATACAACTTTATGAATACAAAAGGAAACCTAGCATGCATCTACTATTTTCAAAATTGACATAGGAGAATATAATACATACCTTTTGTTGTTATATAGTAGTAACAACTAATTCCTTGAGTTTCCTTAGTTCTTGAAAGCAAGTACCACAAGTGTAGTACCTCTAATGGCTCAGAAACACACTTTGAGTGAGAGGAGGAATATGAGAGAGAGAGAGGAGGAAAGGTACTAAGCTCCAAATTTTGTCCCTATTAGGGTTTTCCCAAGGGGTGGTCGAACTCTAGTGCCTTACGGTGCTATTTATACTTGAGGCTAGCTAGGGTTTCAAGGTGGAAACCCTAATCCCTTAGCTTAGGGCCGAAGCAACTTCATGGACTCCTTTCCTTACGCCCTTGGACGAAAACTCCTATATCCTTCTAGGATTTTCGTTCAAGCCTTAATAAAGGCGATCCAATAGCCCAAAGTCTCAACTATCAAATAATTACAAAACAACCCCTGTACTTTTAATTAATACTTTTAATTAATTCCTTTAATCCCGAAATTAATTCCTAATTAATTTTTGATTAAATACTAATTAATAATATGATTCCAAATTAATATATTATTCACATATATATTAACAAATCATATTTATACCCTAATTTATTATTCTTAACAATAAATAGTGTTCTAAAAGGCGCGCCATGGCGTGAGGCGCGGCGTCGCCGTTACGAAAAGCTTCATAACGTTGCTGTTAGGCGTGGCGCGTGGGAAGGCGTGATATGGTGTGGCATGGCATGTTATGGCACGTGTTTTTTCGGCTGAGACACGTTTTTTTGCTCTTTTTTATACCTTTTCTAGTTGGACATACAAGTATTGTGTTTTTATTAACTTTCTATTATTAGTTGTTGATATAACACTTCTAAAAACTAGGTATATTTGATATAAATTTATATTTATGCAGTAATATAATTATAAATTAATACAAAATCGCCGCCTTACATCACGCCTTGAAAAACGCCATGGCTCACCATAACTCGTTAAGCTTGAGGCTTGGTCTTGCCGCCACGCCACGCCTCACGCCTTTTAGAACCTTGACAATAAACCATCTTATCTCCTCAACAGTCATCCTGTCTAGTCACCAGTGTGAAGGCAATCTTAAAGGACCATGCTCATAATCGGGTCAAATACATACCAAAATAGTTATTGACTTAGACACTAATCCAACAGTCTCCAACTTGGATAAGTCTAATAACTATTTTGCGTATGACTTCAGAACCCGATCATGAACCGTAGCTTTCAAAAGCCGCTGTCAACTCTGATCTTATCAGAAGCGTGTCCTTTAGATAAGGGATCATATATTCCTCCATTCTAGATATCGTATAGACATGAGTCATGGAATATAATCATTCTCTCAGTCTATGTGTTGTTTCCCGATTTCCGATTTATGACTATTGACAACAGACTACAATTGAACACATGAACTTAGTCTCGGCTTGGCCAAGCGCTTAGGGTGTCATCACTAAATCATCGAGGGGCCCACAGATATCACTTTTATCCCACTTTAGGCAAAAGGAACGGATAAACTTCGACTCAATGATTGCTTGTACTCACTCACCGAATCACACACAACATTATGTTTTATAACACCAAGTTACTGGTGCGTTTACATAGTATCAATGTGTAACCGACTCACAAGATACAACTCACACATCTCGGTTTCAAGAGTATAAGATATTACCGTCTCACCAATCACTCATGATAAAATCCATGAAGCGATCCAAGTGAGCGTGAGTTTAATCCAATACTCTAATCTTATAGCAGCACTCATGAACTCTGTAGCAAACTTGTGCTATGTCTAAACATTTTAGATAATCTACAGACGGATTCATGACAGTCTTCTTTCATACATACTTCCAAATTATGAGCGACTGTGGAGGGTTTGAATAATCTTATTATTCAGGAAGTCAAAACATGCAAAGTGAAACACAAGAATAATACTAATCTCATATGACCCCAAACTTTGGGTATAAATAAAACATTTTATTTAATCACCATATTGATTACTCATTATTTGTTGTTTCGGGTAATCAACTTCTTACTTGAATTATAACAACAATTGTCCCATGCTCTTAGCATGCACACTATGTTTACCTATGGTCCTTACTTTGTGAAATAGTATAATTGAATAACATTTTCAATCACCCTCATTTCACAATTCCTAATCCATTAGTGTAAGAATACAAAATTCTCGCCACTACTAGAATATGTAATATTCTAACATTTTATGCAACAGTCATTTCGTAATGTCACAACACAAAAGTCACCAAGACTTGGCCAATGAAGTTACAAAATGCTCTATTGGAGACTGTTACAAGGCAATTCCATAGTCACGAAGTCTCATATTCAAAGTACATTCCTTTGAACATCCTTCTTGCATACAAGTTTCTAATCTAGGCATTGGTTCTCGATATCCAACTCCCAATATGGAAACATTTCCATATTTTCCATATGACAACTCATTCTAAATAGAATCTTATCTCTTAATAATAATTTCAATATGGTCCATCCATGACTATACTTCTAACTATCCACAAGCAACCAATCCTTCGCGAACCTTAGATTGTCCTTGACAGTTGTTTAATTATTTTAGTCAAATCTAGTTCTATTCCCTTTTTCCATCAAAATGCCCTAGGCATTTAGAAAATTTTAGAACAGTCGGTTATTACAACATAAGCAATCGATCCTATAATCGAAGCATATGGGATACAATTCATAATGAAAAATGTGATACTTTACCAGTTTCTTACTATAATATCATCATAATATTTCTATTTGCCATGTTCTCAAAATTCGAACTATGAAGAGGGATGTCGTAATCATAAGCGAACTTTGAGAATGCAAATAATAAATATACCCTTGACTAAATTCAATTAAAATTTCTCGATCTAAGATTTTAGATTTATCATTCTCTCCCTTAATTATAGCAAAAACAACTTTTCAACCCCTGCAACTTTGCAAAGTGAAACTTTTGTTTTTCTATAACTAATATTGCCAACTTGCAATACTTAAATAATAATCATGCTCCCACTAACATGATGATAATATCCATTCAAGCATAACATTTATGCTCCCACAAGCTTTGACACGTATTCAGAAATCAGCTAAACTTCTAGAAAACAATACTTATTGACTTCCAAAGTTCATCTTTTTCTAACACGATATGCTTCGATAAGCCTTTATCTAAGCTTATCAAACTTATACACCTTCCCTTAGATAGCTCACATATGTGTCTAAACTATTTTAGACCTTATATTACTAAGTCCCAAATGTTCGGACTAATTGCCAAATCCCACAATTCGAACTATGAAGAGGGATGTCGTAATCATAATCGAATTTGATATTGCAATCTACACAGTTGCTATCTTCTTAAAATCTTTCTTAGTGAAAGCATTTCCTCACATTCATTTTTCATGAAGGAGAGAAACCTTATGACACTTAGATTTTTAAAGTGTATTTGTTCCTATCCATGTGAATTTGTCATAACCATAATCATAAGATAATGTTCGTGACAAATTCAAACTCTTATGGACAGAACTTGTTCATTCTTAATTACTTGCCGTCAAGCGTCCCTCCATTGCTTCCAAGTTATCTAGCAGCTCACCTATGCCGGTCAATGTACTTTCATTGAACAAGGTGTTTGCCCTTATGCAACCTATTGAGAACTCGTAGAACTCATATGCATAATCACTCAACTGGATTGGCACATAAATAAAATTTTGTCAACACGATAGGTTACAAACCTCAAGTCGTGTGCTAGTGTTTAATAATAGGTTTACTCTTGATTAGTTCTTGAAACTTTTCAAGATCATTTAGACTCCCACTGACCTCTTCACAAATAAGATTCTCTTATCAAGAAACATTTCTTCACAAAACAAATATCCAAGAGTTAGTGTGTCTATATCATGACAAAACCTACATGCAATTTGGTACTAATTGGTCTTTGTCTTATTCAAGAAATCACAACTTACCAATATGTGCAAGTGTAAGAACATTCCTACTTAAGATTATGTCACTCAAGTCACAATCTTGGAGTATGACTCTAAGACTTGATTTTGGAACGAAGTATGACTCATCCTTTTGATTTAACCATTTCAACAATTTCCGATTCCTCTTCTTAGCCATACTAGTGCACTAAGATGTCCTTAGAGGATCAATTGTGATATGGTTCTTAATCATTAAGATGATCATAAAACCCGATATAAAAGTACTCTCCCTTCTTCTTAGATTGGAGAAACTTTTATCTTTCTGCCTAATTGATTCTTCTTATTCATTATGCCATTCATTGAAACCTTTCAATGATTTAGAATTACACTTAATCTTGTAAGTATAACCACATTTACTAGACTTTTAGTATATTATGATGAATAGTCTTATTGTTATATGTGTTGAACTTGACTAGTGCACAACTTTGTGTTCTAGTCCTTTAGTCCTTCACTTGACTCACATACTTGTGTGATCATGGAATTAGTTTTAATTTCCTAAGTACCATGATTTCCATACATCACACAATACAAGTTGTATGATTCCAAGTTTCTGTCCAATTGAACTTGGGCGATGGGAATCTTTCATTACTTAGAAAAATTATGACACCACCATAAATAACATAACTAGGAATCTCATCCATTTATAAAAATACACAAACATTAATTTTTCACAATGATTTCATTGCAAGGATAAATAATACAAACAAAAAAATTTATTTTATTCATAAAGGCAGCGGAAAACATGTCCTTACAATGCAAAATCAACTAAAAAAACTATGTAATCAAATATTCCTAACAAATCTATCATAACTTTCTAAGCTCAATATCTGATCTTCGAATCCATGCGATCGTGATCCATTTCTTCGTGATCAGACACATCTTTCTCTTCCATCAATATTCCTCTCTTTTATCTGATCCTGAAGTAGAGCCATACTTCTTGACTCTCCCATCTGTTAGATTCTTCAGGTCATCTGGGAAGCTTCGTAGCCAATGCCACTTCTCTTGGCAGTAGAAACAGGTGGCTTCTCCTAGAGCGACCACTAAAGCATGGTTGGTTGAATTACCAGAGAAATATGCTTCATTACTTTGCCAAATCATTTCTGATTCAGCAGCAATAAGCATGTAAGTTAGGTCAATGAGGGTCACGTCAAGATCCATCATATAATACTCTCTTATGAACTTATCATATGATTTAGGGAGTGACTGAAGAACCCATTCTATAATCAACTTCTTTGGAAAAGATGCACCCAACATTTTCAACCTATTGATGTGTGATTTCATCCCTAGGACGTGAGCACACACGGGTTTTCCGTCTTCATGTTTCATTGCCAACAACGCTTGAGTGATTTTGAACTTTTCAATTCTTCGATCTTGTGGGTTTGGGAGGACAATAGGAGGGGGTGGAGGAGGTGAATCATGATCTCGTGTTCCTCGATCGAATTGTGGAATATCATCTTCATGTGGAAAGCTTGTTCCACGGGATTCAGAAAGACCATAGTTTTCATACTTTGACATCTACAAAACGGGAGGAAATTCAAGTTAGTTGATTGATTGAGTCCTTAATAAAACACCCAAATGAGATATTAAGGCTAGGACCCAACACAATACTCTACAACTTGGGAGAGGGATGCCATAACCCGAATTTCAGAACATTTGATGGTAACTGAATGACGATTCACTAATTTTCCACCATGAAAAACGAAAAGGAGATTAAGTTTTAAATATATTGAAAACTCCTAGATCCTTTGAGATTTATTGAACTTTTCAATGACATGTTTAAATCTCAATATGCCCCTCGATTTGTGACTGGGATGCCGAGGATCACAAAACAGGGTGTGAATAACCATGCAAACTTACATGGTGCCCCCAATGTTACAGTCAACTATTCGATGTGCCGGTTAACCACACACACTCCACTGAACTATGACAAACATCGAGTCACCCTTTGCAACCTTTGCTTAGAACCCATTTAGTGTGCCGATTAACCACACACGCTCCACTAATGTCTTCGCAAGGGTACAAAGTGTAATTTCATGGAATTCCATCAAATTCACTTTTTCCTAAAGTAACTAAGATTGGGAATTTTGTAAAAACATTTAGTTACTTTATACTTCATTATACTTTTAATGGAAAGGGTTTGCCCTATCCTACCCATGCGACTAACGACCCCCCGCCAATCAAGGAAGCGGTGGGTGAGAAAGGACACCCATTAAATGACCATTCTATAGTCCATAACCTTATACCCCCTTATAGATCGGCTTCGTGAATGAGGCCTACTAACGGTAAGACTAGCAGTTTAAGTTATACATATGTAATTTTAGACTTTTAATGTTATATATAGTATAAGGGTATATTTTACACTTTTAAAATACTAGGTGATTTAATTTAATAAATTAAAATTTTAATTAAATATAAAACATATGATTATGGATTTATTAATTCTCTTTTAATTATACTTTTAATTAACTTAATATAACCATAAGGGGTGTAATTTGAACTTTTCAAAAAACTAGGGTTTTAATCAAATTTAAAATTTCTAAAATTTAAAACCTTTTAATTTTAAATTTTAAATATTAAAACTTTGATTTAATAATTATCTCAAAATTAAACAAGTAATTTGAATTATCAAATCTTGAAGGATTATCTATTAAATTAAACAATTAATTTAACCTAATACTTTAAATCCCCTAAAATTCAAAAATTTGGGATAGGATAATTCAAAAGATCTTTAATTATCTATTTAAACAATTAAGGGATAATTATAAGATATGACATTATCCAAATCCCTAAAATTTGTGAATCTTATCATGGGCACAAGGAAAATTTCGAAATCCAATGGTTAGAAAACCCTAATTTCGAAATCTTGGTGGCTAAGGAAATGGGTTTCGGAAAACCTAATACAATTCGAAAACTAGGGTTTCGTAATCCTAATTTCGAAAATCCAAGCCCTAGGGTTTATTAGCCATAAACCCTAATTTCTCAAATTCATACACTTGTATTAAATCTAATTGAAAAAAAAAACAAATGGCTCTGATACCACTAATGGGTTTTATACAAACAATCCTATGTGTACATGCAACCCTAGATACGGATCTATGTTTTCACTATTAGTCATACAACTTTATGAACACAAAAGGAAACCTAGCATGCATCTACTATTTTAGAAATTGACATAGGAGAAAACAATACATACCTTTTGTTGTTATATAGTAGTAACAACTAATTCCTTGAGTTTCCTTAGCTCTTGAAAGCAAGCACCACAAGTGTAGTACCTCTAATGGCTCACAAACCCACTTTGAGTGAGAGGATGAATATGAGAGAGAGGAGGAAAGTTACTAAGCTCCAAAATTCGTCCCAGTAGGGTTTTCCCAAGGGGTGGTCGAATTCTAGTGCCTTAGGGTGCTATTTATACTTGAGGCTAGCTAGGGTTTCAAGGTGGAAAACCTAATCCCTTAGCTTAGGACCTAAGCAAGTCCATGGACTCCTTTCCTTAAGCCCTTGGACAAAAACTCCTATATCCTTCTAGGATTTTCATTCAAGCCTTAATTAAGGCGATCCAATAGCCCAAAGTCTCAACTATCAAATAATTACAAAACAGCCCATGTACTTTTAATTAATTCCTTTAATCCCGAAATTAATTCCTAATTAATATCTGATTAAATACTAATTAATAATATGATTCCAAATTAATATATTATTCATATAATATATTAACAAATCATATTTATATCCTAATTTATTATTCTTAACAATAAACCAGCCTCTCTCCTCAACAGTCATCCTGTCTAGTCACTAGTGTGAAGGCAACCCAAAAGGACCATTCTCACAATCGGGTCAAGTACATACCAAAATAGTTATGGACTTAGACACTAATCCAACAAATAACACATAATATAGCATACATATATCACACAGACAAGATGCATAACTCAAATAAACACATAAGACCCTCCGGTCACCCATAGATACCAATCATGGTAAGTATAGTGAAAAGACTCACCTTAACAGCAAGCAAGCATCCTCGCACTCGAATCTCGAACTAGCCACCGCCTAACACATAGGGTAGTTATCTAAATAAATACTCGATTCTCGACTCTATGTAAAACAAAGGTTATTCTTCCTCTTTCTAACTCTTGAAATGGGTAAAAGACCATTTTACCCCTCCATGGTCTCCAATACTCATGTTGACCAAACACTAAAGTCAACAGAAGTCAAACTCGAGTCAACAGTCCATGTTTGACCCGAATCGTCGAGTGCACCCTTTCGACTCGTCGAGTCCCCTCGTTTCCTTAGAAGTGTCAAAAAAGTACATCTCAACTTGTCGGGTTGACACCCAACTCACCGAGTTATGGCACAAACAAACCCATCGGGATAAACCCTCGCCGACTCATCGAGTCAGGCCATGGACTCAGCGAGTCCCTTCGATCAAATTCCTCATTCAAACGATTTAGGGTAGATCTATCACTCCAAAACCTAGATCTACCATCCTATGGGTCGATTGTCACGTAAAGCTGCAAGTTTTACATTCGAACATGGCATATAAGGCCAATAATGCCAATACATGCTCCAACAAGGCACCAAAATACAATAACTCTTTAAATGACTGAATAAAGCTTGAGCCTTTGGATCCTATGGACCTCACAAGGTCCAGATCTGAAGTCTAGACCTAGAAAGGGACTTCATGTACTCATATCTTAACCAAAAAGGTGATAGAAAGCCCTGATCATCAAAACATGAGATCTAATCACCAAAAGGAGAAAGGTGGGAACTTTTTACCTTCTCCAGAAGCTTTTGGACGAAATAACACTGATCCACTGGCGCCCTTCTTGTTCCTTGATGACTCTTTCCCTCCTCTTCAAAAGTAATGTACCAAAAGACCCTAAAAAATTGCTCCTTTCACACTCTCTAGCTCAAAAGGACGTTAGGGTTTCTTCTTAGTGAAGGTGAGCCTCAAATGAGGCTATAAGTTCCCTTATATAGGCCCCTAACCCCCGGGAAAATAGGGTTTCTCTGCCCAACACCTACTCGGTGAGTCAGCTCTCTGACTCGTCGAGTCCACTCATTAAATCCATGCTGGCAACTCGGCCCTACTCGGCGAGTTGGACTCACGACTCGTGGAGTCACTCTATAAGTCTCCAGGTTAAACACACATTAAGGTATCCGAAAGTCTGGATGTTACAATTATCCCCCACTTGAATTAGATTTCGCCCTCGAAATCGCTTCTCAACGTCATATAGATCGAACCCAATAACTTGAAAAGTACCACCGAAAGGACCTCATACCAGACGACTAACTTTCTCCATAAACACCTAAAACCCAACAGGAAATCCCAAACCTGGAAGATGACATACCCTTCTGCCGCTACGATACCCCCTTCTAACTCACCAGAATCTGAAAACTCTAGTGGCCTGTCTTATTGCCCAGCCGCCCTCTCAAGCTATCATCATGTTATTCGCTCCTCGAATAATGGACCCTGAAAACTCATTGTCCCTCTGATTCTCTCGTAGCGACTGAGTGAAACAAGTCAAAACCCAATTACTTGCTACCGATCACTCGTACCAAACGTACTAAGCACTCCATATCATACTCCAAGGAACGAAAGGGTCACATTACACCAGAGACCTATCCACTGTACTGCAGTCGAAACCCATCTGAACAAAGAACTCTCAACAACCTATCCTCAGACATAAGAAAATGATCATGATTGCTTAGAAGTATCCTCAGACATCTAACAATCGTAAACCCCAACTCCCTCTCAGATATCCCTTTCAACACTGAGCACCAGGTCAAATCCCGACCCTACGGTTGAACCTCCAAAGGTTACTCATTGCATGCCCTAAAATGTCTCACTGACTTCCTTCTCACAACAACTATCTCAGCCCATTGTGACACACAAGTCACGAAGTTCGCTTTACCCCAAGAAAATACTACAATCCTAACTGAAATCGTCTCACCATTGACCTTTGTCGTCTACTACTCATTAGTTCCATGCGTCTCTCGGTCTTTCCCATATAACAGAACTAACCCACTCAGGTCCCGCAACCCCTGCGTACATCACTTCTCCAACTCCTTTTTCATTGCGATAAACACAACTTAACTCAGAATATAACGATTCCCAATAAATATGGAGACCTCAGTCTTGCCCCTGGTCTGACCACTAGGTCCCCGAAACTCAAAGAATAAGGCTACCCAAGCCTAAAAACTCTTCTGCGTCATGTCCTGACTAGAGAATAATATGGCTCCCTGTAGAATAATAACATTCCCTCTCACTAACCCGTGAAGGCTACGACTCCCCGCAGGCCTACGACACTCTCTCACTGACTCATGAATACTACGGCTCCCCGCAGTATCACAACACTCTCTCGCTGAATCGTGAACACTATGGCTCCCCGAAGTATCACAACACTCTCTCGCTGACTGGTGAACACTATGGCTCTCAGCAGTATCACAACACTTTCTCACTGACTGGTGAACACTACGGCTCCCCACAGTATTACAACACATTTCTCGCAGACTGGTGAACACTACAGCTCCCCGTAGTATCACAACACTCTCTCTCACTGACTCGCCATGGGCTCACTCCATGGGTTTCTCCTGATAATCCGAGGTGATTACTCCCACTTGGACCCACTCACCCTCTTATCCCCCATAATCTCCTCCTCGAGTCAACACCCCACTGAGTTCATTATCGAATACTCCACGACTCAACATAGATAGGTACACACCCACCCAGGTTAAGCATCACCACTCCTAACGACAACCGTCATGACCAACACTTTTTCTCGCTGCAATTCACATTCTTAGATACTCCCGATTGGTGACAATTAGCTAAAGGGCTCCCGCTGGAACCTTAGTCACTTGATACTCTACTTTCCATCTCATAAATCAAGTCTTAAAATAATCCGAAATTTACGGCATCCTCCTCGGATACCTCGGTACACCATCACAGAAACTCACGATGTCATGCCTCAACCACTGATCTCCTACTTACGGCATCATACTCAGATACCATAATGCATCCTTTTAGAATCTCACAACTGATCTTCCTTTCAAACAATTCGCAACTTTGGAATATTCCAACTCTCAATTGAAATTTGGAGGAGTCGTCAACGACTCAGAATATGTTGACGACAATCCGAAACTCCCTCCTCTATTTCTCAAAACCCATGCAAGAATACACATACCGACCCTGAAGTTGGTTGCCCGAACAACTTCTACCTTCCCAAAGTGCATATAATAACCCATACATTGAACCGAAAATTCTCAACCGCCGAAACTATCTTTATGAACCAACCACCTCGAATTTACGATTACAACCTCAAAGAATTCCTAACCACCACAAGGTCTCCGACCAACGGCCACCTGCCGTGGAGACTCTCATCCTTTCCTGAACACGTACAACATGCATCATCTTGCTCTGCAGCTCGCCTCGACCACCAATAACCCTGGTCTCATGTATCTGTACCGTAGGTCACTATATCTAGCCGTTTAACCGCTCATGAACAAATCTATGATATTCTCAATAAAATACCCGGTTCTCCCCCACTCATGGCTCGAACCATCACCATTTGGCATACCAACAATCTATTCCACAGTCTGTTTCACCAGGTACATCACACTTACTCTTGGAAAGTACCACATAACACTCGATGATCTTCTTGATAGAGACCAAGCAACTCCAAACATCCCGAATCTTAGATAAAATCCTCGAAAACTTCCCAAAGGGTCATCCAAAATCTCACATTGACACACCACCGGACATATCAACTGTCCCGTAGTAGCCATGGCTCTTAGTCTGAAAATAATGAACTATCACACTCCTCGTCTTCAACTCCCCAACCAACGTCCCATCATGAGAATTACCATGAGAGCAGAGACCTCACTCCCAAAATCGATATCCATCATAGACAATGAGAGTCACCTCCCCAATATACTCCTCTTGATCACCCGACATTGCATCTAACATATGGTCTACTCAAATAGGGCATATCCTTGCCCTTGACCATCTCAGTCCCCACTGATGACCCTCTCATGATATATTATTACCTTACGGCAGACATACTGCCCATATACTCTGGTGAAAGATCGCAACCAATGCTAACCCACAGGGTTTACCTCCAAGCTCAGAAACCGGAAGCTCAATATATCTTTTGTTTCTCACAGGAAACAGAAATAGCACAACTCTGGCCACAGAAAGTGACATCTCCACTATCGGCCGATTGCTCAACTCAGACCGTAGTCATCCTTAAATCACCATCTCTACTCATCCCTGAGTCTTGCGACTCCAACTAACATCTCACTAAAAATCTCTCGGAAACTAACTCTATTTCCCTCTCAAGGTATGCTCCATTGAAACTCGTTCAATATAGCCCTCTGGCCGCACACTGTATCAAATCTGATCTCAGTCTAATCAATCACAATGGGATATCTGGTAAAACCAGAAGCACTAACCGCTACGATTAATGGTACTCAAACCATGTGACCACCTCTCGATCTGCTATGAATCATGGTACCCGAACCATGTTATCTCCTGTCAATCTGCTACTTCGAACCTCTCGAATTCTCCCTGTTTCAAGTACGGGTGCTCTGCTTTTAGTAGTACGGGCCCATACTACCTACCACATCTACCCATACTTTCCACATGGATCGTCTCAGATTTCCTAAGTAGCTGCTCAACCTTCTCGATCACCAATACCGTTAAACCTGGTCGCTCCACAGCGAATACAATCCTCTATCAGCGTACTCATCTGACTAAGACCACTCCCTAGGCTCTTCCTAGGTTGTCACACTTCTCTTCCATCAGCTGCTGAAGAACTCCTTATGATGCCAACCACATACCTCCTGAATATCGTCATATTCACTTAGTAGTTGACTCCCATCATCGAGAGTTCCAAAAAACATGAAGCAAGCAATATTTGGGCATCGAATAATCTCTACTAGCACGTAAAACCACTCTAGGTTACAACTCTATTTGCTCTACTCGTACTCAAAAGGTGTCAGCGAACTCAAGCAACTCTATCCCACGTGGGTATCTAACTACTCTCTCAGTAGGCTCCTCCAATGCTCATCTAGGCATCTCTCCCAGATCGCTCCTCTACTGAAAGCTATATCTTTGAAATATTCCTTCAGAATACTCTTACTCCACAAATACTCAAAGAGCATCACATATAGCAAAATTCCTAGGCTAAGGCATCACAAATCAGGCTACTCTAGCCCTAAAATATGAAATACCTAGCCTATCTGTAAGGTCCTGAAACGGATCTTACTAGTGATCAAACAACAAACACAATCAATGATAATAGAGAACAAGTAGAAACAAGAATGAAAAGAAGCTTGCACACGCTTTCTATTAGGAATAACGTCTGGTACAACTTGTGGAATAGCAGCCGTGAACTCTGTGGCATCAACAACCACTATATGATCTAGAACACCTCTATATATACTGGTCCTGGGCCGGCCTTGGGTTTACGGCCGTAAACAGGCTTACGGCCGTAAACTCATAGTTGGCCGTAAACTATACAAAAGCTACCAAAACCTACATATTGACTCAAAAGAACCCATTACATTGAAAGCTTAGACCAAACCATTACTTGGACCCTTCAATCCCCCCTTGGTTTGGTGCTAGCTTGAATTCAATCTTTGTCCACGATCATCACATCGTCTAGCCCCATAGCTCCATTCCACATATGCTTGTTTATAATCTCAGCAACCATGGTGGTGTATTCTTTCGCGGCTGTCTCAAATATCTCCTCAGCAACCCTGATCTGATAATGGCTTAAATGATGAATGTCCCATTTTTCTAAACTGGAACAAATCCCTTCTATCATACAAACGAATGCATCCTTCCTTTAGTTTGATGATAGCAGATGATGTGGTTTCATCAGTAGAGCATAGAGCTTAAGGATCCATCCGGGTAATCTTGAAGCACGGGAATTTGTTTGACCTGATTTGTAGCAGTCCACATCACCAACTGGAGTGGATTACCAGTTTTAGGATCAATAACATCAGGATATTGCTTTATCACAGATTCAACAGTCTTCATAGATGGAAAACCCTTCTTTACTTGATCTTCCAGAAAGTGTTTGAAGTTAGTTGCTTGCTGATTATCCGTCGGGTTTGAAAAAGGAGATTGAGACAACTCTGAAAGACCCACCCTAGTCCAAGAATTAAAATCATGACAATCTTTATAGAGCTCCGTATTGCCGCTCTTTCTGCGAACAATCCACATTTTCAGGGGATCATGCAAAACCCAAGATCCGATTCCTGATCGATCACCATATGTGTCTCTAAACCTTACGGCTTTGAGATCCGTAACAGTGATTGTGGATTGATTTCTTGGTGCATTCTTGTCGGAACTCCTCTTGAAAAAGAGTTGTCCCTTCTCGGCGGCTTTGGCTTGTTTATCTCGAATGATCTCTGCACCATGTGGAGCATGAGCAGGGTCTTCTTCAAAACGATTCACCACTCGAGAAGTCTGAGCAGTTGGCACAGAAATAGGATTAGCCTGAGAGTGCAGATCGATTCTATACTCATCTGCGGATGTCTTATACCTATCACGAAAGTCTTCTTCAAGCTTCTTCTTGAGATTAAAATAGTTGGAGGTCAGAAGATTGAAATGATCTTGGAGCTCAGAGATTTGCTTAGACTTTGTTGCCTTATCTTCTTGGAGATCAGAAACTTGAATCTTCAAATTTGTATTCTCACTTAAGAGATCTTCAACTCAAATGCTGAGCTCAATATTTTTCTGATCCAGCACATGCACTCTCTTCTGAAGTTCATCAATCATAGAGTCATCTTCTCTTGACTGACCTTCTCTAAAAGCAATTCATTTGCCCTTAGAAGAAGGTGCAACAGCTTGTTCTTGAGCAAGATGCAAGGCTAAACGCACAGAGGCCGCATCGAGATCTGTTCTTGGAGGAGAGAATCCTGGTGGAACAGAGAAGCCACCAGCTAAAAAAATGTGCTAGGGCCTTCATGTAAAGGGTATGTAGTTATAATAGCAGGAGCGGTAGTTGGAGTAAATGGTAAGCCCTGAGACAAGCTAGAATCCAGATGCCTGAACCTAGGATCTCGTCATCTTCTTTTGGACGGAGGCTGCAAAGTCTGGTCTGTTGAGAAATCACCCTGAAGTGGTTTAGATGTAGGTGAGGCAACGTCAAGGGGAGGAATCCCTAACACTGTCACCATTGGAATTGTAGAAACAACCACTTGTTCTGTAGATAAGGGTGTTGATTCGAGAGCGTCTTCTATATCCCTACTCTCCGTTGCCGTGTGAGCAACATCACTGAGATTATCTAGCAGCGACTTGAGGTTGACATTTGACAGAAAATCATCATTAGTTCCAAATTAGTTGGAATCTCATCTGTGTCGAAACCTATGAGATCAAGGTCTTCATATTGATTAGGCTCAGTAGTATTCTTGGAGGACCCTTCATTGTAATCTCCTTCAAATTGAACTGTTTGTAGGTCATGCTCCTCGGCTACTGACACAGCAGGAGCAACAGTCTCTTCTCCTTCTTGATCTGACACGGTGATCACATCTCCTTCTGAGATCACCTTTTCCGACGAAGTGTGCTCCGATGATATCTTATCTGAAGATCCATGTGACTCGGTTGCTTGATTCGGTTCAGCAAATCGTCCGAACTAAACCAAAAGATACAACCCTTGAAAGATCACCTTCCCCTTGTGATTTTGTTTAATGAGCCCAATGGTGTGAGGGCCCAAGGACTTCATATCGAGTGTTTCTCCCTCCTTTACCAAGTTAGGAAATTGTTTATTGATGAAGAGCTGAACGAACCGAGGGTACATTAGGAGGGTATCCTGAGTAGTGGCATTAATGTTGACCACAAACTCATCCACGATAAACCTAGAAAAGTTGAAGCCGATCCCTACAGCAAGAGAAACAATAGCGCCAGTGTTTCTCAGGGGTATCTCATCTGCACCAGACCTTCTGCCGAAGATGCAGCTCACGAACACGTGGGCTAGAAATCTCCAATAGGGCGGCAGAAGCTTCTTCACTGTAGGTGGAGAATCACCTTCATACCCCATCTTCCTTAAAATCCTCTGAGCATCTTCAATACCAATCTCCGTGGGAAAGCTCGGAAGGTTGTTGATCAGCAAGGTCTCTTTCACAAAAGGCTCATCGATAACAATCTTGTATCCTTGAACGATCGCATTCACAGTTACAACTCCATCATCGTCCCTTGTCATTTTGGCAGTCTGCCAGAATTCCTGAATTATTTTCTGATAGACAACAATGTTCATAGTGATGGCAGAGGCCAGACAACATTCTTGTAATCCACGAATCATCGATTTGAAGTCCCCATGAGCCACCGGAGGATTAGCGAGAACCATCGCCAGGTTATGCATATCTGCAAATTTTAATGCTGCCATCTTGTCTGCACTAAAACACACCAAGTAATACAAGAGAAAAATTTGAGCAAATAACATTTTAAATAATTTAATTTCGATCCCAAGAGTGAATTATTAATTTTAAAATTAGATTTCAGGTCAATGGGGAGTTTACGGTCAACGGGAAGTTTATGGTCAATGCGGGTTTACGGCCGTAAACTCGTGACCACAAGCCTGTGGCCGCAAACTGAGTTTACGGTGGTAAGCTCTTCACGGCCGTAAGCTTGGGCCGTATACTCCGACAAATCCTTTTTCGTCGATTTTAGGCTCAAAAATCGGTTAATCTCTGAAATAAACACATATTCACGGTCGAAAACATGATACCTTCGAAGCTATCCGAGCAATTTCACGAAAAAACGAAACTTTTTTTTCGATGAGAGAGAGAGAGAGAGAGAGGAGGAGAGTTTGCGGACGGAAATCGAAAAGTGAGGATGATTTCGGCTGTAAACTCCTTAAATACCCAAGAACCCTTTACCTGCTGGCCACACAGTGTAATACACAGTCCAAGATTTTCAAAAAATTTCAAAAACAAAAATTTTGAGGATTAAAATTGAAACTAAAATTAAAAAATAAAATAAAATAAAGTAAAATAAAATTAATTTGTAAAATTTAATAATTAAAAATTAACAGTCAAATTTTAACAATTAACAAAATAAAATGAAAAATTAAAAATAAAAATAAAAATAAAAATAAAATAAAATGAAATGAAATGAATTACACAACAAAACATAAGAATTTAATTACTGATAATAAATTTATGACACTAGGATCAAAGTTGTTGGACAACCCTATTCCACTTGTCGGTACCCTTATTTTCACGTCTTCGTCTGATCGATTGCCAGTATTGTGGTCCACTTAAGCACGAAATATTTATGACAGAATTTGGACAATTTACTAAAAAAATGACATTTTTAGCCCTATTCTTAAATAAATTTCCTTGTGGCCATTTAACTGACTACAACCAAGGATATTGTTGGCCATCTAAATTGAGCAGCGAGATCTACAGACAATTTGTATGTGTTCAAATTATAATTGTAATAGAACGTGTTTCCCGCTTCCTGATATGCTCCAGCCATCAAAGACTTCCAGAATACTCCTTACACCGGGTGAGCAGACAATTATTAAGAGTGAAAGTAGATTTAGAGTTCATATGCTATACATCCAGGTCGGATCTCTTCCAATCACGCAGAGGATGAAACATATGACTAACTGAATTTTTAGAGGGATTGAGAAGAGAATGTTGCATATACTGTGTACCAGGTCGGATTATGAGTCACGCAGAGGAGACAGTATATGGCTAACAGATAGAAATAATTGCATAGAGAGAAGATGCATAGAGATAAAATTGCATATGTTACAGTCAAGGTCAGATCTCTCGATCACGCAGAGGAGGCAACATATGACTAATAGACAGAAAGCAAGAAAATAACCTTCTACAGACCTAGTTTATCGGAATTCCCCAGTCACCCCATCACAACCGGAATTAAGGACAAAATCCGCACATCAAGGAATAGTTAATCCACAGTTCTAGATACGAGTTCTTTTAATGTGACCGGTAGATTCTCATGTATATCTCCCTGCTCAACCTATCCGAGCGTCGTAATGTCAAGCTAAACGTATCTAACTAGGTCAATATTTGTCAAGTCCTTGAATTCCTTAAGTTCAACTCTCCCTACTCAAGTCCATTTAAAATCTTTCGTGCCTACCAGCATATCGAGCATAGAGCGTAGACAATTCAATTTAGGTACGTTTCAGATTGTCCGTTATCACTTGCTAATATCATTTCCCGTCACAACACCTACAAACAAAACTATCAGCAATATTTTTAATTTTCTGGATTTTTATTGTTTTAGGATTTTTGGAATTTTTATTATTTTTGGATTTTTTTTGAAAATTTTATTTTTTTTTGGATTTTTGATTATTTCTCCCCCTAAATTTGCGCATTTTATGCACAAATTTAAACTAATCTACCTACAGGAACAAAAATAAATTTAAAAATTAAGAAGAATTAAGAAAACAAAAAACAAATAGAAAAACTTAATCCTCAAAACGAATCATTTTCAGAAATCACACAAGCACATCGAAACGAGCTTTGTTAAAAGGCTTAGTGAACAGATCCGCCACATTATTAGCAGTGAGAACCTGTTCCAGCCGGATTAATGAACGTTCATAAAAATCTCTGATGAAATGAATTTTAATATCGATGTGCTTGGTTTTAGAATGTTGGACAGGATTTTTGGCGATTTGAATTGTGGCCTCATTATCACAGTAAATAGGGGTTTCTAAGTAATTCAAACCGTAGTCCAACAGCTGATGTTGGATCCAGATAACTTGAGAACAACAGGCAGATGCAGCAACGTATTCCGCCTCCGCTGTTGAGGTTGAGACAGTGTGTTGCTTCTTGCACTGCCATGACACTAGTCTGTTACCAAGATATTGACACCCTCCTGATGTAGATTTCATGTCAACCTCACAGCCTCCATAATTACTGTCAACAAAAGCACATAAATCAAATTCAACATTCTTCGCATACCAAAGACCCAATTTTGGGCTACCTTTGATATACCGAAAAATTCTTTTGACAGCAATAAGATATGAAAGTTTAGGATTAGCCTGATAACGTGCACATTGAAAAACTGCAAATATAATGTCTGGATGGCTTACAGTAAGATACATCAACGATCCGATCATCGATCTGTAGAGAGTCTGATCTATGGAGTAGCCATCAGCATCTGGAGTCAGAAGAGGTCTTTCAGCCATTGGTGTCGATGCAGATTTAGTTTTGTGAAACCCGAACTTCTCAAGAATATCCTCCACATACTTGGCTTGGTGTAGCAGGATTCCGGTTGAATTTTGTTTGACCTGAAGCCCCCAAAACATGGTCATTTCCCCCAATGAACTCATTTCGAACCTCTTTTTCATAACACCTTCGAATTCCTTGCAAAGCTGCAGACTAGTCGACCCAAAGATAATGTCGTCAACATAGATTTGAACCAGAATCTGATCACTACCGACATGCTTGATAAAGAAAGTTTGATCGATAGTGCCACGAGAGTATCCATGCTCGAGCAAGTGCATTATTAGAGTCGCATACCACGCTCGAGGAGCTTGATGTAACCCATACCATGCCTTGTCCAACTTGTAGACATGATTAGGAAACTTCGAGTCAATGAACCTAGGGGGCTGATCAACGTATATTTTTTCCTTCACCTTGCCATACAAGAAGGCAGTATTGACGTCCATTTGGTAAACGGTGAAGTTCATGTAAGAGGCATATGCAAGGAAGATACGAACAGCCTCCAAGCGAGCCACTGGAGCATAAACTTCAGTTTAATCAAGACCCTCGACTTGTCGAAACCCGCAAACTACTAATCTAGCTTTATTTCGCACTATAACCCCTGAATCATCCTACTTGTTTCGATAGACCCATCGTGTGTCAAGAGACTTTTTGCCCTCTGGCAACTCAACCAACTTCCAAACCCCGAGTTTTTCAAATTGATGTAATTCTTCATGCATTGCATCTAACCAACTAGGCTCATTCAGAGCCATTTCAACATTCTTGGGATCTATTTGAGAGATAAAGCAAGAGTAAAGACAAGTATTGACATCTCCACTCTGACTTCTGGTTTTAACGCCGTTGCCCAACTGACCAATGATGTTTTCGATCGGATGATCACGTTGATTCTTGAGGGTATTTGTGCTAGGGGTGAAGGTTTGTTAGACCTCATACACACAGATGTGCGTGGACCCTTCAGAACCGCCACAAGAGATGCTAATCGGTTTTATGTGACTTTCACTAATGATTTTAGTAGATATAGATATGTCTACTTAATCAAGCATAAGTCAGAAACCTTTGAGAAATTCAAAGAGTTTAAGTAAGAAGTGGAGAATTAGTTGGGCAGGAACATTAAGATGCTTTGATCTGATCGTGGTGGTGAGTATCTTAGTACTGAGTTCCTTGACTATCTTAAGGAATGTGGGATTATCTCACAATTGACACCTCCTAGGACACCACAGTTGAATGGTGTAGCTGAGAGGCGCAATCGGACCTTGTTGGACATGGTTTGTTCCATGATGAGTCGAGCATCGCTACCAATCTCATTTTGGGGGTATGCCTTAGAGACTGCCACCCATATTCTTAATCTAGTCCCTACAAAGAAGGTTGTCAAAACACCTCACGAGCTGTGGACTAGAAAAGTTCCCAATCTAGACCACATCAAGATTTGGGGTTGTGAGGCTTTTCTGAGACACGAGACTCACGATAAGCTCGAACCCCAAAGCGAAAGGTGTATTTTCATCGGCTATGCACAAAAATCCTTTGGCTACATCTTCTACAGACCCAGTGATAATGTGGTCTTTGTAGAAAGAACAGGATTCTTTCGAGAGAGAGAGAATTCTTGAGTCAAGGAGACAATGGGAGGCAAATTGACCTTGAGGAAATTCAAGAATCAAGTGATCAAGGAACCTCAAAACCTAGCCCTCAACCTGAGGAGGAAACTCCTGTTGAGCCGATTGAAGAATCTGTACCTCTGTGGCGTTCCAACAGAGTTAGGAATGCACCTGAGCATTATTATGGTTTCCATATCACTACAGAAGGTGAGACACTTATTAGTGATAACACACTGGTAAATCTAGATGAGCCTAACAGCTACACGGAAGCCATGGCAGGCCTTGAGGCTGCTAAATGGAAAGAGGTTATGGATAGCGAGATACAGTTCATGTATGACAATCAAGTTTGGAACTTGGTTAACAATGTACCTGATCGTAAGATAATTGGGTGCAAATGGATCTTCAAGAAGAAGACCGACATGGATGGTAATGTACACACTTATAAGGCACGATTTGTTGGAAAGGGTTATTCTCAAACTTCGAGAGTTGATTATGATGAGACCTTTTCACCAGTGGCCAAGATTAAGTCTATTAGGGTTCTGTTAGCCATTTCTGCATTTCATGAGTATGAAATATGGAAAATGGATGTCAAAACCGCTTTCCTTAATGGAAAGTTGGCTGAAGATGTTTACATGGTTCAACCAGAAGGTTTTGTCAGTACAGAGTACCCTAATAGAGTGTGTAAACTTGATAAATCCATTTATGGATTGAAACAGGCACCTCGCAGATGGAATCTTTGCATTGATGAGAAAGTCAAAGAATTTGGCTTTTCAAGATGTGAAGATGAATCTTGTGTCTATATCAAGGCTAGTGGGAGCATAGTCAGCTTCTTTGTACTGTGTGTGGATGACATAATACTCATAAGGAATGACATCCCAACCCTGTAGGAAGTAAAGTCCTGGCTTGGGAAGTGTTTCGCTATGAAGGACCTTGGTGAAGCTGCCTATATCCTAGGGATAAGGATTTTGAGAAACAGGAATAAAAGACTAATTGGACTTAGTCAAAGCACCTATGTGGACAAAGTGTTGAAAAGATTCAACATGCATAACTCCAAGAAGGGTGAGTTACCCATCTAGAGTAACGCTAGATTGAGTAAGACACAAAGCCCTAGTATAGAGGGTGAGATAGCATAAATGAGTCGAATACCTTATGCTTCAGCTGTAGGATCGATCATGTATGCTATGACGTGTACTCGACCTGATGTAGCCTTTGCTTTGAGCATGGTTAGAAGGTATCAGGGGAACCCTGGCAAGGCACACTGGATTGCGGTAAAGAATATCCTCAAGTACCTGCGAAGGACTAAGGACTGGGTCCTTACCTTGGTGGGGATGATGATTTGAGAGTTGTAGGGTACAGTGATGCTAGCTTTTAGACTGACAGGGATAATTTCCGCTCTCAGTCGGGCTGGGTCTTTACCCTAAACGGAGGGGAAATTACTTGGAAAAGTTCCAAGCAGGAGACAGTGGCTGATTCCACTTGTGAATCAAAGTATATAGCAGCAAGCGAGGTAGCAAAGGAGGCTATATGGCTAAAGAACTTCATCGGAGACCTCGGAGTTGTACCAGCTATAAAGGAGCCAATGGAGATTTTCTGTGATAGGAATAGTGCGGTTGCCTTAGCCAAGGAACCAAGAGATCATGAGTGATCTAGACACATTGACAGAAAATATCACTTCATCAGACATCGAATAGAAGAAGGAATCCTTGTGGAAAAGAGGGTATCATCGGATGAGAACCCAATAGATCCTCTCACGAAAGGACTGACTCAGGCTAAGCATCTCCAGCATGCTCGAAGCATAGGGCTAAAGGATGATATTAGTTTTAGTAGTTAGATAATCTCGAAATTTGTAAAATGTATTTGACATTTGATGATAAATAAAAGCTGTTATTTATGAGTAAAGTGTTGCTATCACTTGTCAATCGTTTATTATATTTCTTTTGCATGTTTCGACTTCCAGAATAATTATGTTTGGTATATGATATTATTCGAATCTCCACAGTCGGTCATACGTCGGAAGTAGGTATGAATCAAGACTGTCATGATTGGTTGTAGAGGTCTAAGATGTTGGACATGGCTACAACAATCATGAGTGCTCATAAGTTCTGAGCATTGGACACAACCCACGCTCACTGGAATCACTTCATGGAATTTATCTCGAGTGATCGTGAGACGGTAATATCATATAAGTCTTCAAACCTAGAGATATGATTTGTTGCCTATGAGTTGGTTATGCATTGATTGTACGAAAACGCATTGGTAACTCGATGTTATAAAACGTACCTTTGTGTGTAATTCAACAAGTAGTAGAGCAAACATATGAGTCGAAGTTTATCTGTTCCTTCTAGGATTAGAAGCGATATTTGGGCCCCTCGATGATTTTGTTTTGACCTATGTACCGGGCCCGGTCAGAACTAAATTGATGTGTTCAGTTAAGTTCTATGTAAAGCAAATCGGAAATCAGGAAACAAATGCTGGACAATAAGTAAGACCATGTTCCATGTATTTGTCCGGCTGATATCTAGAACAAAGGATTATATGATCACTTATCTAAAATGGCGCGTTCTAGTTCAAAAGAGTTTAAAGAGCTACGATTGCTGATCGGTTCCTGAAGTCATACTTGCAACTATAGTTAGTAGTCTTATCCAAGTGGGAGACTATTGGATATAGTGTCTAAGTCCATAACTATATTTGGTATGTACTTGACCCAACCCGGCATGGTCCATTTGGGTTTCACTTCACCCGAACAATATATGGATAATCTTTTGAGAATAGTATAAGTTATGATTTATTAATATATTATAAGTTCTAATATATTAATATAAGATCATATTATTTAATTAGTATTGATCTATAAGTAATCTACGATTAATTTAGAGATCAAAAGTATTACTAATTAAATATGGGCTCCTATATTTATATAGTGTGGGCTAATGATCATTTGGAATGGGCTAGGCTTGCATGGAAAGTCCATGGATACTCCATGGAGCTTTACCCATGGATCTCATGGAAATAAAGAGACATAGGTATTAGGGTTTACATGGATGTAACCCTAATCCACCACACTATATAAAGGAGGCTTTGGTTCTTGAAATCACACTAGTTGTGGTGAGTAAAGCAAGAGGGCCGATTTCAAGATAGTTGTGACTATTCTCTCAAGGTTCCAAAGTTTGTGGTGATTTGTGATTTCCATTTGAGGCATTTCACACTATTGGTGCTAGGCTCTAAAACTCCAAGCAATCAACTGCAACTACAAGGTAAGTAATTCTACTAGCTTTATTTGATTCAAGTTCCCCATGCCATGCTAGATAGGATAAGAACCTTGGAAATTAATTATTTGCATGTATCTTAGTCAAACATAGATCCAAGGTTTATTAGGGTTGCATGTGCACTTAGGAAGTGTTAGAATGCTCAAAACCCATCAACAAAGCCTTAGCAGAAGTGTACTCCCTAAAACCTTAAGCTATATCAGGAGATAGTACAATGGTTAGAGTGGCCAAAGCCCTTTCTTGCTCTTCAACCTTCTCAAAGTCTTCATCTGTGTAATTCTCAGTCTTCTTGTCAACCACTTTCCCTGTAACAGTGGTGGTTATTCTGACAGGATCTTTTATGATGCTTCTCCAAAATTTGAAGTCCTTCATCTTGATGTACTTCTTAATCCTGTACTTCCATTAAGGGAAACCTTCATCGGACAACAATCATGGAATTCGAGTGGTTGTGCCCATTACAGAATCCAGCTCGTGGTGGTGTGTTTGACTTTGTGAATCCATTAATAATAAATAGAAATTAAATTATTTAAAAAAATAAATTAAGTTTCCGGTTAGACTGAAGTTCACGGTCAAAAGAGAGTTTGCGGCCGTAAACTCTGTTCAGGGTCAAAGAAAGTTTGCGACCGTAAAATGTTTGCAGTATCAATTTACGATCTAGGAGTCCAAGTTTCTGGTTGTTGAAGAATTCTTATTCACGGCCTAAGAACCAAGTTTACGGTTCAAGAACTGAGTTGAGATTGCGGCCGTAATCTCTGTTTACGGCCGTAAGCTATGGCCGTAATCTCCCAGAAATTCAAGAAAAACGTAGTTTTTGAATTAAGCTTGAAACCCTTTTGCAGAAAACACCAACTTCAGTCTTCAACAATCAAGAATACAGTCAAAATTTCGATTGTAGGATGCTTTGACACTAGTTTTGCTCTAATACCAATTGTAAGGTCCTGAAACGGATCTTACCAGTGATCAAACAACAAAAACAATCAATGATAATAGAGAACAAGTAGAAACAAGAATGAAAACAAGCTTGCACACGCTTTCTATTAGGAATAACGTCTGGTACAACTTGTGGAATAGCAGTCGTGAACTCTGTGGCATCAACAACCACTAAATGACCTAGCACACCTCTATATATACTGGACCTGGGCCGGCCTTGGGTTTACGGCCGTAAATAGGCTTACGACCGTAAACTCATAGCTGGCCGTAAACTGCACAAAAGCTACCAAAACTTGCATATTGACTCAAAAGAACCTATTAGATTGAAAGCCTAGACCAAACCATTAATTGGACCCTTCACTATCTCCTACCATGCATCACTAATCTCTTAATAATAACTCATAACATAACTAAGTAAGGGTACTTTGGGAAATCACCGTTTTGGCTCTGGCTGATTGTACACACCGCTCCTTCTCGATTTCTCTTAGAAACTCTTGCTTGTTTAAGAAAAATCATTTCTTTTGAAATTTTTTCTCAAATCCCCAGTTTGAGTCCAGACATACCCGAAGGTGTATCCAAATCCCTCAAACCAAGGCTCTGATACCAACTTGTAACACTAAAAATTTTCAAAACAAAATTTTTGCTTAAATCACATAATCCTCATAATACATTTCACAAAAATCTCATTTATGTAATTTACAAATCACAAATCCATAACAGTTTGATTAAAATCCAGGATCCTCAAAACATAACTCTTTACTGGTGTGTACAATCAAGCCGGTGCCTTCCTGCGATCCTGAGAAAAATCTAAAACACATAACACATAACACGGTAAGCACGCAACTTAGTGAGTTCCCCAAAATACCACATACACAGATAATAAGCCTCTCATGGCTATAATTCGTTGGACCCTCCGGTCCGGTAATAGTGTGGACCCTCCGGTCTCACAGCTCGTTGGATCCTCCAGTTTGGTCTCGGTGTGGACCCAACGCTCTCACAGCTCGTTGGACACTCCAGTCCGGTCTCACTGTGGACCCTTCGGTCTCATCGCTCGTTGGACCCTCCAGTTCGGTCTCATTAACTCATAATATAGCATACATATATCACACAAACAATATGCATAACTCAAATAAACACATAAGACCCTCCGGTCACCCATAGATACCACTCATGGTAAGTATAGTGAGAAGACTTAGATCGACAACAGGCAAGCATCCTCGCACTCGAATCTCGAACTAGCCACTGCCTAACATATGGTGTAGTTATCTGAAAAAGTACTCGATTCTTGACTCTAAGTAAACCAAAGGTTATTCTTCCTCTTTCTAACTCTTGAAGTGGGTAAAAGACCATTTTACCCTTCCATGGTCTCCAATACTCATGTTGACCAAACCCTATAGTCAACAAAAGTCAAACTCGAGTCAACAGTCCATGTTTGACCCGACTCGTCGAATGCACTCTTGCGACTCGTCGAGTCCCCTCGTTTCCTCAGAAGTCTCAAAAAAGTCCAGCTCAACTCGTCGGGTTGACACCCAACTCACCGAGTTATGGCACAAACAAACCCATCGGGACAAACCCTCGCCGACTCGTAGAGTCAGGCTATGGACTCGACGAGTCCCTTCGATCAGATTCCTCATTCAGACGATTTAAGGCAGATCTATCACTCCAAAAACTAGATCTACCATCCTAAGGGTAGATTGTCATGTAAAGCTACAAGATTTACATTTGAACATGGCATATAAGGCTCATAATGCCAATACATGCTCCAACAAGGCACCAAAACACAATAACTCTTTAAATGACTGAATAAAGCTTGAGCCTGTGGATCCTATGGACCTCACAAGTGTACATATACTTACGGCCTATATACCATTTTTTTAACACGTGTCAATGTGTACTTACGGCCTACATGCAATTTCATTAACACATGGGCCTATAGGCTCCCGGCCTCCTTGTCGTTCCACAATCATCCCCTAACTAATTCGTAATAACTTTTAAGCATATCAACAGTCACACACACACACACAGATATTACATATTTGACACTACAGGCACATAAAAAACTATACTATGGTCTCTATACTGTTGGTTTGTATATCCTAACTGTAAGGTCCTGAGAATGGATCCTACCAGTGATCAATAGCAAACACAATCACAGAAATGAGAATAAGAGTAGAAAAGAAAAAAAATCAAGCTTGCACACGTTCTATTGCTGAAAATGTCTGGTACAACTCGATATACTACCGTGAACAATTAGGCATCAACAACAAAACACGACTGGCTAACCCTCTATATATAGGGAACTACGACCGAAAAGAGTTTACGGCCGTAAGGATTTACAGCCGTAAACTCATTACAAACCCGTAAACAACCACCAAACCTACCAAAATACTCTATCTATACAAAACCACTATTACAATGTAAAGCCTAGACCAAACCACTAATTGGACCTTTCAATCTCCCCCTTGGTTTGGTGCTAGCTTGAAGTTAACCCTTATTGACTACCATAACGTCCGCTTTCCCCATCGCCCCATTCCACATACGCTTATTAAGAATCTCAGCAACCATGGTCGTAAATACCTTCGCAGCATCCTCAAAAATATCCTCCACAACCAATATCTGAAAATTACTTAGGTTATGAATGTCCCACTTTCGGAATTGCAACAAATCTCTTCGGTCATAGAGTCGGATACATCCATTCTTGAGCTTGATTACACCAGATGATGTAATCTCATCGAAAACCTAACACTCCATTGAGCCAACAGATCCGTCTTGATAGTTCTGAAGCACATGGAACTGTTTAACCTGCTTGGTTGCAAGCCACATCACAACTTGCAGAGGTTTGTCAGTTTTAGGATCAATAATATCAAGATGCTCCAACATAACGGACTCAACAAATTTCATGGCAGGAAACCCCTTTTTAACCTGATATTCAAGGAAGTGCTTGAACTGGGTCGCCTGTGGATTGTTTGTGAGATTTGAGAAAGGAGCTCGTGACAATTCTGTCAGATCTACCCTAGTCCATGAGTTGAAATCATGACTATCTCTGTAAAGCTCAGAGTTGCCACTCTTTCTTAGCACGATCCACATCTTGAGAGGATCATGAAATCCCCAAGAAACAATTCCCGATCTATCGCCGAATGTATTTCTAAATCGAACAACCTCAAGATTAGTCACTGTAATTGCAAGTTCATCCCAAGAAGCATTCTGGTTAAGGTTTCTTTTAAACAACAGTTGCCCCTTTTTAGCTGCTTCCTCCTGTGCATCACGAATTATTGCTGAGACATGAGGGGATTGGGAAGGCTCATCTTCAACACGATCAACAACCCCTGAAGTCTGACCAGTTGGCATGGTAACTGGAAAGGCTTGAGCATGTAGATTAATTTTATATTCATCAGCAGACGTTTGATATTTATCACCGAAGTCTTCCTCAAGCTTCTTCTTTAGCTCAAAATAACTTAAAGTCAAAAGATTGAAATGATCTTGAAGATCAGAAATCTGCTTTGACTTTAGAGCTTTTTCCTTAAGAAGATCAACTACTTGCACACTGAGCTTTGATTTTTCAGATTGAAGTTCAGAGACCTGAACATTAAGCTTCGTATTTTCAACTTGAAGATCCGAAACACGAATGTCAAGCTCAATGTTCTTCTGACTCAGCACTGAGATCTCCTTCTACAACCCAGGGATAGTGAGATTGTCTCCTCCAGAACCGCCGTCCCCAATAGAAATACCTTTACCGCGAGGGGGAGGCATCCAAAATTGCTCCTCAGATAAATGCATGGCTAATATTACAGAAGCATCATCGTGTCTGGTCCTAGAGTAAAAATCTTGGTTGTAGTAAGACTAGGAGTAGTGGTAGGTGATACTGCAAGGCCACTAACAAGATTTGTAATTAGATAACTTTGCCTTGGATCCCTTCTTCTTCTTTTCAATGGGGGTTGATCGGTCTGTGTTGATGTAAGATCACTCACAAATGGATCTATAGTAGGAGGAACATAAACAGGAGGAGGAAATCCTATAACCGTCTCCATTGGAGTGGAAGTATTCGCCATTTGGTTTGTGGTAGGAGGTGTAGTTTCAAGAACTTCATCAGGCTCCCTTGTCTCTGTTGTTGGAGGAACAACTTCATCGACGTTGTTAAAAATTATGTCAAGGTTCTCATTCGTTACAAGATTAGAACTACTTGCAAGAGACGCAACAATATCATCATTGTCAAATTCGGTAAGATCAAGATCGTCAAACGAATAATTTTTATCTCCAGCTTCCGTCTCAGTTGCCACAGTCCTTTCTACATAATCACTTTGAACATGAGCAGGGATTAAATCATTCTCTTCTGCCACATTAGCTTCAGGAGTCGGAGTCTCTTCTTCTTCTTCTCTATTCTCATCATCAGATACGGTAATAACATCGTCATTTTGAGATGATTTCTCTGAAGATGCAGGCTTAGAAGATGCCTTGTCAGACGATTCATAAGACTCCAAGGACTCATTTAATTCAGTAAACTTTCCAAATTTCTCCAGAGGATACTTTCCTTGAAAGATAATTTTTCCTTTACGGTTTCGCTTGATGAGCCCTACAGTGTGAGGACCCAGAGATTTCATATCAAGAGTATCGCCTTCCTTCACCATATCTAGAAACTGAGTATTGATAAACAATTGAATGAACCTAGGATACAATAAGAAAGTATCCCGGGGTGAGGCCCTGATGTTTACCGTAAACTTATCCAAGATAAATCTAGAAAAGTTGAACTTTACTCCGGCAACAAGAGAAACGATCGCTCCAGTATTCCTCAGAGAAATTTCATCAGCTCCTGATCTTCTTCCTGAAATGAAGCTAACGAACACATGTGCCAAAATCTCCAAAACGGAGGTAAGAGCTTCCTTAAAGTTGGAGGTGAAGTGCCTTCATATCCCATCCTCTTTAGAATTCTCTGAGCATCCTCAATCCCAATCTCCGTGGGAAAATTAGGTTGATCGTCAATCAACAACGCTTCTCTGATAAAGCCCTCAGTGATCACTATCTCGCATCCTTTTACAATAGCTTTAATAACAACTCCAGCATCATCCATTTCCATTTTAGCAGTCGCCCAGGATACTCGGATCAAATTCTGGTAAACAGCACGATTCACAGTGATAGCTGATGCCAAAAACCATTCCCTGAGTCTGTGGATCATCGACTTGAGGTCCGAGTGAACAGCTGAAGGATCCGCCAAAACAATAGCCAGATTATGCATGTCCGCAAATTTGAGCTTCGCCATTGACCTGCACTAACCATACCAAGTAAGACAGGAAGAAACCAAACAAACAACAAAAAATTGTTAGACAATTTAATTTTGATCCCAATAATAAAATAACAATTTTAAAAATAGGTCAAAATCAATTTCTTTTAGTCAACATTGGAGTTTGCGGTCAACACTGGAGTTTACGGTCAGCAGTTAGGTTTACGATCAACACATAAATTTGTGGTTAATAGGGATTTACGGCCGTAAATCCTTGCCAGTAAATTATTGACCATCTGCGGAGTTTACGGTCGCAAGCATCTTACGGTCGTAAGCTTGGGCCGAAAGCTCCAACGACTTTTCTTTTTCGATTTCAGCCTAAAAAACGCGTTGAATCACGCAATAAGATACATATTCCTAGTCTAAAACTCATTACCTTCGAGACTATCAGATTAGTTTCGCAAGATTTGAAGAAAAAAATTTCGAAGAGAGAGAGAGAGTGGAGGGGTGTTTGCGGCCAGAATCAGGAAACTGATGGAGATTCCGGCTGTAAACTCTTATTTATACCCATTTTACTTTTACCTGATAGCCACACAGTATAAGGCAGGGTCCAACACAGTCCAAAAATTTAAAAATTAAAAATAATTCTTTTTGAGGATTAATATTAAAACTAAAATTAAAAATAAAATAAAATTAAATTAACTTTGCAAAATTTCAAAAATTTAAAAAAATTAAAATTAGCTTATAAATTCTTGAACAGTTAATAAAATAAAAATTAAAAATATAATTAAAATAAAATTAACTCCAACTAAAATGCACATCTTAAAATTTAATTGCTGAGAATGTATTTGTAACGCTAGGATCAAAGTTGTTGGACAACCTTATTCCACATGTCGGTACCCTTATCTTCACATCTTCGTCTGATCGATCGCCAGTATTGTGGTCCACTTAAACGCGAAAAATTTGTGATAATTTTATGACAATTTACCAATGACATGACACATACTTATGTAGATGATTATAATTCTTCATTATCATGATTAGCCCCTAATTCTTAAATAAGATTTTCTTATGATCATTTAACTGACTACGACCAAGGATATTGTTGTCCACCTAAATTGAGTAGCGAGATCTAGAGACAACCTGTATGTGTTCAATTTTAATTATACTAGAACGTGTTTCCCGCTTCCTGGCATGCCCCAGCCATAAAGTATTTCCAAAATACTCCTTACACCGGGTGAGCATACAGTTATTAAGAGAGAAGATAGATTTAGAATGCATATGTTGTACATCCAGGTCTAATCTCTTCCAATCACGCAAAGGATGAAACATATGGCTAACTGAAGTTTTAGAGGGATTAAGAAGAGAATGTTGCATATACTATGTACCAGGTCGGATTTTGAGTTACGCAGAGGAGACAACATATGGCTAACATATGGAAACAATTGCATAGATAGAAGATGAAGAGAGATAGAGTTGCATATGCTACAGTCCAGGTCGGATCTTTCGATCACGCAAAGGAGGCAACATATGTCTAATAGATAGAAAGAAAGAAAATAACCTTCTAAAGACCTAGCTTATCGGAATTCCCCAGTCACCCCATCCAACCGGAATTAAGGACAGAGTCCACACATCGAGGAAAAGTGAATCCACAGTTCTAGATACGGGTTATTTAATGTGACCGGTAGATTCCCATGTATATCTCCCTGCTCAACCTTTCCGAGCGTCATGATGTCAGGCTGAATGGATCTAACTAGGTCAAAGTTTGTCAAGTCCTTAAATTCATTAGATTCAACTTTCCCTAGTCAAGTCCATTTAAAATCTTTCGTGCCTACCAGCGCATCGAGCACAGAGCGTAGACGATTTAATTTAGGTACGTTATGTAGATTCAGATTGCCCTTTATCACTTGCTAATTTCATTTCCCCCCGCAACACTTGCGAACAAGACTAACAACAACATTTTTAGTTTTCCGGATTTTTTAATGTTTTTGGATTTTTATTTAATTTTTTTTGTTTTTTTTGGATTTTTGATTATTTCACCCCCTAAATTTGAGCATGGGTGAGAATTAAATACAATAAAATAAAATAAAAAAATAACATGCACAAATTTAATCTACCCTACTAAAAAATAAAAAATAAAAAAGAAGAATTAAGAAAAAGAAAAATAATAAAAAACTTAATCCTCAAAACGAATCATTTTCAGAAAACCCACAAGCACATCGAAGCGAGCTTTGTTAAATGGCTTTGTGAACAAATCCGCCACATTATTGGCAGTAGGGACCTGTTCCAGTCGGATTAGTGAATGCTCATAACAGTGTCAGATAAAGTGAATTTTAATGTCGATGTGCTTGGTTTTAGAGTGTTGGACTGGATTTTTGGCAATTTGAATAACGGCCTCATTATCACAATAAATAGGGGTTTCTAAATAATTTAAACCATAATCCAACAGCTGATGTTGGATCCAGATAACTTGAGAACAGCAGGCCGATGCTGCAACGTATTCAACCTCCGCTGTGGAAGTTGAGACAGTGTGTTGCTTCTTGCATTGCCACAAAACTAGTCTGTCACCTAGGTATTGACATCCTCCTGAGGTTGATTTACTGTCAAGCTCACAACCTCCATAATTACTGTCCGCAAAAGCATAAACATAAAATTCAGAATTCTTCGGATACGAAAGACCCAATTTTGGGCTCCCTTTGATATACCGAAAAATTCTTTTAACAGCAATAAGATGTGAAAGTTTAGGATTAGCCTGATAACGTGCGCATTGACAAACTGCAAACATGATGTCAGGTCGGCTTGCAGTAAGATACATCAGCAATCCGATCATCGATCGATAGTGGGTCTGATCTACGGATTCACCATCAGGATCTAGAGTCAGAAGAGGTCGTTCAGCCATTGGTGTTGAAGCAGATTTAGCGTCGTGAAACCCGAACTTCTCAAGAATATCCTCCAGATACTTGGCTTGATGTAGCAAGATTCCGGTTGAATTCTTTTTAACCTGAAGCCCCAAAAACATGGTCATTTCTCCCAATAAACTCATTTCGAACCGCTTCTTCATTACACCTTCGAATTCTTTGTAGAGCTGCGGACTAGTCGGCTCAAAGATAATGTCGTCAACATAGATTTGCACAAGAATCTGATCATTGCTGACATGCTTGATAAACAAAGTCTGACCGATAGTGCCACGAGAGTAGCCATGCTCGAGCAAATGCTTTGTTAGAGTTGCATACCTCGCTCGAGGAGCTTGACGTAACCCATACAATGCCTTGTCCAACTTGTAGACACGATTAGGAAATTTTGAGTCAACGAACCCAGGAGGTTGATCAACGTAGATTTCTTCCTTCACCTTGCCATACAAGAAGGCAGTCTTGACGTCCATTTAATACACGGTAAAGTTCATGTAAGAAGCATATGCTCGGAAGATACGAATGGCCTCCAAGCGAGCTACTGGAGCATAAACTTCAGTGTAATCAAGACCCTCGACCTGTCGAAACCCGCAAACCACCAATCGAGCTTTATTTCGCACAATAACCCCTGAATCGTCCTGATTATTGCGATAAACCCATCTTGTGTCAAGAGACTTCTTGCCCTTTGGTAACTCAAATAACTTCCAAACATCGAGTTTTTCAAATTGATGCAGCTCCTCATGCATTGCATCTACCTAGCTGGGCTCATTCAGATCCATTTCAACATTCTTGGGCTCTATTTAAGAGATAAAGCAACAGTAAAGACAAGTATTAACATCTCCACTCTGACTTCTGGTTTTAACACCGTCGCCCAGCTGACCACTGATGTTATCGATCGGATGATCGCGTTGAATCCTTAAAGGTATCTCTTGGATGATATCATTGAGAGAGACAGGAAGAGTGTGAATGTTGATACCTCCTTCATTTGCTGATTGAGCCGCTCCAGAAGGCTCTGCTACAAACTCATTTGAGATAAGTTCAGGAAAGAGTAGTTTCATAAAAGTTGAAGAGGCTGCAGAAGCGTCATTAGGTATGAACTCTCTTTCCATAGGAGTAGATGGCATAGCTTCAGCATCAGAAGTATCATTTTGGGCTGGAGATTTAGGACTATCATGTTATACAGATGACTCCCCCTCTGGTATAACAAAGGACTCCCCCTCAAGTATAGCCGAGGACTCGCCCTCAGACAAAACCGGGGACTTCCCCTTGGATGATGAAGAGGATGCAGATGGAGGTTTGTAGACAAATTCTTCGTCTTCATCTTCAGAAATCTTCTTCAAACCAGAAACAAATCCAGATGAGCCACTCGAAGAAACATTTATTGATTTGAACATCGATGTGTAATCAAACAGCCAATCCGGACCCACTCTATCGTCCGTCTCATTTTCTTCCAACCAACGCACGTCATAAGATTCCACAATCTATTTTGACTTCTTATTGTAGACTCTATAAGTAGTGCGAGCAGCAGACCCTACGAAGTAACAGTCATCGGCCTTGGCATTAAACTTCGGGTTGGTATCTAAGTGAAGAAGGGTGCAAGGACAGCCAAATACACGGAAATGACTGACTGATGGCTTGTGATTATATAAAATTTCATACAGGGTCTTCATTTGAGATTTGTTGATCAACACGCGATTCTGAACATAGCAGGCAGTGTTTATCGCCTCGGCCCAAAAGAAAACTGGTAGTTTTGAATCACACAGCATCGTCCTTGCAGCGTCTTTTAATGTTATGTTTCTCCTTTCAGCAACACCATTTTGTTGGGGTGTGTGAGCAGAGCTGTATTGATGCATGATACCCTTTTCAGCATAAAAGTGATCGAGTACAAAATTCTTGAACTCTTTTCCGTTGTCGGTTTTCAATTAATACTATGAATTTCTTAATCAAATCAGCAACTCCAACTTTGTTGGATAGAAAGAAAACCCACGTTAATCGAAAGAAATCATCAATCACAACCAGGCAATAAGAATTTCTGTTGATGCTGAGAACATTTACTGGTCCAAACAAATCCATATGTAGCAATTGAAGCACCTAGCTAATTGAGTTGACCAATTTTCGTAGGTGTGGTTTTCTATGATGCTTTCCTTGGGCACATGACACACACTTTTCAAACGTAATGAAGTCTTTGACAGGCAATCCACAGACCATCTCATTTTTCGCAAGACAATTCAAGTTCTTGGCATTAGCATGACCTAGTCTTTTGTGCCACAACATTGCAGTTTGTTCGGAGATCTTGGAGAAAAGGCACGTAACTTGTTCTGGAAGATTGCTATTCATATCAATGATATAGGCATTCCCATCCCTTTTAGATTCTACAAGAATCCACTCTTCTGGGATGACAAAGCCTGGCTTGAGAATCATGCATTCCTTCTCAGTGAAATGCGTAGAATAGCCCTTTTCACAGATCTGAGATACACTTAACAGACTATGCTTCAGTTCGGGTGCAAAATTAACATTCTCGAAACTTAAAACCCCATTTGTGATAGTTCCTCTTTGAGTGATCTTGCCACCTTCTCCACCCGCAAAGGAGATTTATCCCCCATTAAATGATTGAATGTTGTGCAGTTGGGCGATATCTCCTGTCATATGCCGGGAGCAGCCGCTGTCGACGAACCAGGGTCTGACGACATTCCCCCACAACTGTCCCTACAAAATGTGCGGGTTTAATTAGATTTGGGAACCCAGGTCATTATTTTCCTTGGTGGTCCTGATGCCTTTTCAGATTGATAATTTTTGGATTTTTCAGAGGACACTAAAGATGAATTGGAAGCCAGTTTGGGTAGCCATTGATAATTGGGTTTTCTAATAGTCCCAGGTGATTTTGATATTGAATGTTTACCAGTTTGCTTGAAGCATGTGGGTTTTATACCAGAGTTGGTTGAAGACTCACTATTGCTTCTTGACAAAACCGACTTTGGCTTGACCATGCTCAGTTTTGGCAAACTGCCTGGGACTTTGTAATGTAAAGCTTTTTTATGTTTTTGAAAGATGCCCCTTTTTCTACTCCGATCATCTTTCCAATCATCATTCTGGGAACGATTTCTAGAGGACTTTCTAGTTGAAGACCTTCCTCTGAATTCTTTTTCTCCTCTTAGAAATTCAAAATGTACAAACATGCGATTTTAACAGTTTCTAGCTATATGGCCACCAACTCCACAATTGAAACAAATCTGTTTGTTATTGTTATAACTTGTACTACATTGATCAGATTTTTTTCCCATCCCAACACCCTTGCTTCTCTCACAAGAACATGAATGAGAATTAGGTTGTGAGGCAAGTGAGGGTACATTAGATGGGGAAAATTTTGAAACTGGTGGTTCTTCAAACTTATTATCACACACATCAAAATTGTCAACTAAATTGTTCAAAGTAGACACTTTCAAACCATTCAAAAAAGTATCAGAAACAATAGAAACACCACCACAAAAAACATTGTCATTAGAAACATCAAAAAAAATATTGTCTTTATTCAAAACTAAAACTTCAGGTTTAGACTCGGTTTAATGTTCAGAAACAGATCCTTCAACTTCGTGCTTTGACTGATTCAAGGATTCATCTGCAGGAGAAGTAGAAATGTTAGTACTTTCAACATTAATAAATCCTCCCGAAACAAAACCAGATGGCTTGCCATAAACCATGAATGGTTCATTGGCAATCTCTTCTTTGGAAAATGGCTTATGCTGATATGAATGATTGAAAGGAGGAGGCACTTGATTATAACCTAGACCCTTTGATTGATTTCTCTTAAATTGAATGCATTGGTCTATCATATTTGAAACTACCTCACTTGAGACATCAAATTTCCTAAAATCAAAATCAGCGGTTTCAAATTTGCCCTTTAAAGATTCAATTTCACCCACTAGTTCAACGTTCTGTTTCATTACATAATCATAATTTTTGCATTTATTACTGTAGTCTTCCTGAAGTCTCCTAAAGTCCTTTATTTTGGATTCCAATTGGTCTTTAAGTGGTTTTTGACCTTTTCTGAGTTGGTAACCTTCATATCTAAGGTCTTCTACTTCCCTTTTTAATGAGTCATTAAGTTCACGGAGAATCTTAAGGTTTTCTACTTCACTACCTAATGTCTCAATTTTCTCATGCAGAATTTTAACATAATCAATACAGGCTTGAGAGCATGATGGTAGACTTACCTTGGTTGTATTAGGTTCATGAGAAGAAGATACCATCAACGCAAACTGCAACTCCATTATCTTATCTTCAGCTGCCACAATCTCTGCCGGAGCATCATCACCGACTTATGCCAAGTGGGCATTTTCAGGTCCAGACAAGTTCAGGGCCTGCATCTGATCCTCCCAGTCGAATGGCTGTGCAACCATAGCCTTCTCGTTGTTTATCTGAGTACCACTTTGATTATTTCCAAATGCAACTATTTTCCTATCATTATTTAATCTTCTGTCTGGCTGTGGACAATCACGAGCAAAATGCCCTGGCTCGTGGCAGTTGAAACATCGTAGCTTCCCCTTGCTGAACCCAACTTTCTTGTCAGCACTCATCCCCCAGTTGTTCTTTCCAGTCTTTTTGGCAAACTTTTTTGCCCTAAAAACTACCATGGCAATTTGCCATGTAATATCCATCTCCTCAACGTCTTCAGGGTGAATCTGATCAAGATTGGCAAATGATAGTTGGGGTGGAAGATCCCCTGCTACGAGTGCATTGTAGCAATTAACAAGCCTTGAAGCAAGTGCAAGATTTTCATCACCCTCCTTTCCCCTTGAAGAAGAAGCCCTAGTTGAGGATGAAGCAGCTTGAGAAGCCATGAACGATTGATTCTGTGAGAAAGGCATGGCTGATGCAGAGGAATTTGATGGAGTGGGAAAAGTCTGAACCTGAGCTTGCGGAGTAGTAAATGATTGACCTGCAGATGGAAGGGAAAAAGAAAAGGATGAAAGAGCATTGTTAGTAGAGATGCCAAGGTTCGCAGCTCAGTATGTGTTCACATGGTTGATCTCTCACTGCTTGTCATCAATATCACAAGCCTTGGTGACAGCCATCACTTCAGCAAGAGAGAGACGACTAAGATCCTTAGTCTTCTTGATGACAGCTACATTAATGTCCTAAGATTTTGGGAGAGCATTCAGTAGCTTCTTGTTTATCTCTGACTTTGTATAGAAAATCCTAGCTACAGTCATTTCAGTATTGAGAGATGTGAACCGCTGCAGCTGTGCTTCTAGAGTCTCTCCAGGAACATAGTTGAACATATTGAACCATTGTCGCAGCATATCTTGGTGACTCTCCAGCATGTCTTCGTTCCCCTCATAGACCTCAATTAGGGCTTCCATAAAGCCTTAGCAGAGGTATACTCCCTGAAACCTTGAGAAATATATGGAGATAGGGCCATGGTCAAAGTTGCCAAAGCCTTCTCCTGCTCTTACACTTTCTCGAAGTCTTCATCAGTGTAGTTTTCAATCTTCTTGTCAACCACTTGCCCTGCAACTGTAGTGGTTATTCTGACTGGATCCTTGATTATGCATTTCCATATTTTGAAGTCTTTCATTTTTATGTATTTCTCAATTCTGTATTTCCATTCTGGGAAGCCTTCAGCGGATAAAAGTCTAGGAATCCGGATGGTTGTGCCCATTACTGAATCCAGCTCGTGATAATTTGTTTGACTTTGAGAATCCATTATAATTTTTTTTATTTAATTAATATGAGAAAGAAATTAAATTATTGATGATTAATTAAGCTTCTGGTCAAGGACAATTTACTGGCGTAAACGATGTTTTTGGTTAAGCTATAGATTTCGGCCGTAAACTCCGAGTTTACGGTCGAAAGAGGTTCACGGTATGAAGCTTACGGTCCAAGAGTAAACAGTTTTCGATTGATGAATATTCCTTATTCACGGCTCAAGAATGCGATTTTACGGTCCATGAATCTTAAAGAGTTTGCGGCTTTAAACAGTAATTATGGCCGTAAGCTCAGGCCGAAAACTTGAATATTGCAGTTTTTCGACTAGACTAAAAACCCTTTTTGCAACAATTACGAACTTTAGTCTCAAATCAATGAAAACTCGCTCCAAGATCGATTGTAGAGTTCCTTTGACGCTGGTCTAGCTCTATTGCCAATTGTAAGGTCCTGAGAATGGATCTTACCAGTGATCAATAGAAAACACAATCAAAGAAACGAGAATAAGAGTAGAAAAGAAAGGAAATCAAGCTTGCACACGTTCTATTGCTGAAAACGTCTGGTACAACTCGATATACTACCGTGAACAATTAGGCATCAACAACAAAACACGACTGGCTAACCCTCTATATGTAGGGAACTACGACCGAAAAGAGTTTACGGCCGTAAACTCATTACAAACCCGTAAACATCCACCAAACCTACCAAAATACTCTATCTATACAGAACCATTATTACAATGCAAAGCCTAGACCAAACCACTAATTGGGCCTTTTACTAACACACACACACACACACACACACATATATATATATATATGTATATATACTGGAATACATAATATAGTGAAATAAACTCACCTGAACAGTTACTTCGAAGATTAATAGTTGTCCGGATGATCCTTCTGACAAGAAACGAACCTAATGAGTATTAATCTATAATACTATAACTTATTAGATTCTTAGGGAATCCGATAATGTAATCTAGACCTATCACTGATCCCAATGAATATTGATAGTTCAATCATGTAACGATCAACCATACAGGACAGTTGGGAGGCAAGATCATTTTGTCATATAGCTTTTCCGAAATCCAACAACCAGGCCAACATAACCATTGTAGACACCTCTCCCATAAGTTGATTAATTCTTATTATGGATTGAAATTATTGATAAATCTTATTTATAGGTTCACAATAATGACTTATGACTATAAAATATGTTACACGGAAAACAATAGAGTATATCTTAACTTACATAGATTTTAAGCGAAAATAGGGGACTTACGCGGGCATAATCCCGAACCAAAAGCTTCTATTAGATGGATACCTTAATTTCTAGAGACTGTACTAAAATATTCTATTAAGTTGGGAAAAAGCTTAACTCGAAAGCAAAAGAGACTAGAGAGAGATACAAAGAAATGGGTGAGGAAATGAACAAAAAATCATAGGTATATATAGAGTCATGGGGTGCGCACCGCGCACAGCCCATAGGCATGCCACTTTTGAAAAATCCCAAAAATACAAGCCAAAAATTTTGTTTTCAAAATCATTGATCAAACATAGATATCATTGCCATAGTGTAAAACCATAAAACATGTATCTTGAAAACTCATAAAATGTGATAACATATACGGTCTCATAGCAAATATCATAGTAAACTCCCAGGTTAATCAACTGTGGTGTGTGTGCCATGCCATCAGTTCGAGCCCTTCCCTTTACTAGCTAAGGTACCTGAAACCAAAACTGAAACTGTAACTATGAAGCTTAGTGAGCTCCCCTAAACTACCACATAACATACAAAGCACAAATAGCAAATAACATAACTTTGGGACTCTTGCCAACTGCATCAGGACGAATCCCGACAGCGGCTTACCTGACATCGGACTCCTGTCCGGTATTGGGCTCACCTCGGCATCCGACCGCATCGGGCTTACCCCGACACATACTCAACATAACATATATCATAAACACATAGCATAATCACATAAACTGCATCGGGCCTGCCCCGGCATCGGACCGGAGTCCGGAACATATAACACATAAACTAGCATACTTCAGGATTATCCTAAATACATAATACATGGCATAATGACTAACATATGTCGGGCTTGCCCCAGCATCGGGCTTACCCCAGAACACATAGCATATAACATAGTCACAGATATTGCATCGGGCTTGCCCGACATCGGGCCGGAGTCCGGAACATATGAAACATAAGACATAAACATGCATGAATCACAAAGACCTCAAGCATACATAAATACTTCTCAGGACCGCCTCGGCATCAGACCGATGTCTGGAAACATATAAACTGCATCGGGCTAACCCCGGCATCGGGGTCACCTCGACATACTCTACTACTTAAACGGGCCGACCTTGGTGCCTTAGAACCGTTCCTACTAGAGGGAATCTCACCTTGTGTGACTGATTGCTGCAACTCTCGATGAGAAATCTCTGTCTGCTGCTCTAGTGACTCTCCAGCTATAAATTCCATAAAGACACTTATTCAAAAACTGATACTGATCTTAGGGTAAAATTACCATTTTACCCTTGTCCAAGTCAATCATCCTGGTCAAAGTCAACATCCATTTGACTCGACTCGCCGAGTTGGCCCGCCAACTCGCCGAGTCCCTATTCTTTCCCTTACCCCAACCCGACTCTACTCGTCGAGTCTAGAAAGAACTCAACGAGTTCTCCTTCAACTATTATCGGGACAATCTTCAACTGAATCGCCGAGTTCGACCTTGAACTCGTCGAGTTCATCTTCATCATAAGTGCTACTAGACCACGACTCGCCAAGTAGTATGAACAACTCGCCGAGTCCGTCTTCATGGGTTGGGAGATTGCCTTGGACTCGCTGAGTACCAAGAACGACTCGCCGAGTCGACCATTGTCAAAATCCATTACTCGATTTCTGATGTACAACTCTCATCCAAAAGGTTGATATGGGCTCGTTAAGACGATATAACACGTAAAGTTATGAACTTTACGTACATGCATGGGACTTTTAGCTGAAAGGACCAAAAAATCAGGTCTGTAGGATGCGTAGGGCTATCATGGCCATAAATCTTACATCTTTATGCCATGTACTCCTCCCTGGAACCTAGATCTGAGATATGAACCACTTGGGACGTCCCAACCATCAAGGACCAAGGTTTTGAGCCAAAACCCTCTTAATATGAGGAGAAATAGATCTAAGAGGAAAAAGACCAAGTTGAAAGCTTGATTATAAGAAAATATGGAAAATGAGGTTTAGCTTCTAGATCTACTCCTTCTCCCTCGGGTCTTCTATCTTCTACTTCTTGCTCTAGCTTCAAAACACACCAAGAAACACTCAAAACAACCAAGAAAGCTCAAGATCACTTATGGAGGATTAGGTTTTCGGGTGAAATGCTCTAGAGGTGATGGAGGATAGGGTGGAAGCCTCATAAGATGTTTAAATAGGGTGCAAACCCTCCAATTTAGGGTTTCACCCAGAAATCTCCTACTCACCGAGTTCGACTTCCAACTCGCTGAGTAGGTCACTAAATCCCCCGATCCGGAGTCGATCCTACTCGACGAGTTGAGCCCCTAACTCGCCGAGTCGAAGAGTAAAATATGGAATTTTACTTGAATTTAAATGTGTACCTGAGACCGGGTGTTACAATTCTCCCCCACTTGTCTTAGACTTCGTCCTCGAAGTCTTTTGTCTTGGGAAACAACTCTGGGTAGTGTTCCCTCATTTCCTCCTCGGGCTGCCACGTCCACTCCAAACCCTTTCGACGCCGCCACTTCACCTTCACTAACTCTACCCTCTTGTTCCTTAACTCCTTCGTCTTGTGATCTAGAATAGCCACGGGTCTGTCGATGTAGTTCAGGCTATCGTCAACCTGAATGTCCTCAAGAGGTATCACTACGGAATGATTCACCAAGCACTTCTACAACTGAGAAATGTGGAACATGCTGTGGATCTGGCTGAGCTCTTCTGGAAGGTCTAAACGATATGCAACCCGACCCACCTGGGCCAAAACCCTAAATGGACCAATGAAACTAGGGCTTAACTTGCCCCGTTTTCGAAACCTGATAACACCCTTCCAGGGTGACACTTTCAGGAGGACCATGTCACCCACCTGAAACTCGAAGTCCGAATGCCGCTTGTCAGCATAACTCTTCTGCCAGCTCTGAGCAGTCTGGAGCCTGATCGGAACTTGCTGAAACTGCTCCGTGGTCTTGAGTACTACCTCCGTACTCCCGATGACTGTCTGACCAACCTCACCCCAACAAATTGGGGTCCTGGACTTCCTCCCATAGAGCATCTCGAAGGGAGGTCGGTCTATACTGCAGTGATAGCTAATGATATATGAGAATTCCGCTAACAAAAGATATGTATCCCAACTACCACCGAAATCCAACACATATGCCCGAAGCATGTACCTGAGAGTCTGAATCGTCCTCTCGCTCTGCCCATCCGTTTGAGGGTGGAAAGCGGTGTTGAAATGGAGATGAGTACCCATCTCGTCGTGAAACCGCTTCCAAAACCTGGAAGTGAACTGGATGTCATGGTTTGACACCATCAAGACAAGCACTCCATGATGTGCCACTACCTCTCGCACATAAATCTCGGCCAACTTCTTGGCCGAAGTGCTCTCCTGGATCGATATAAAATGGGCGCTCTTGGTCAATCAATCCACGATGACCCATATCGAATCAACCCCACGTGCGGTCCTAGGAAGCTTAGTAATGAAATCCATAGTGATATCTTCCCATTTCCACATGGGAATGTGTAACAGCTGCATCTTGACGTGGGGCCTCTGGTGCTGTGCCTTGATGTCACACCCCCAAACCTGAACGGCGGAAACGTTCGTGGGCGGATGACTTCATGTGGTAACGTAACAAATCAATACATAGTAAAGAAAGCAATACAACCATCATATATATAATTGAAAGTTTACATTTGTCAAAAGTTACATGCTCAAAACTCAATTACAATATGATGTCAAAATACGAGATTAAACTAGCGCCGCAGCATCCCTTCATCAAAAGCGAAATGAATACTTGAAATTACTGATTTCCTGGGACATACAAGTAATTTTGAAAGAGTAGATCAGCATTTAAGCTGGTGAATTTCATAAGTATTGAAGTGACAATGTTTGAATGAAATGAAATGTTTTATCTTTGTTTGTTTGTGTTTAGAAAATCCTATATTTTCTACTAGTATAAAAGTAGCCTTCACTCAAGACCAATGTTTGTTTCCAAAATGTATGTAAATGTAAAATAACCAATGAGTTTGAAAACCTTGTAAATCAATGCATTTTTATACCCCTTGTGAGTTTTAAAACCATACTATTGACTCGTTATGCCTATACACAACGTTCTTCAGGCATTGGAATGTTATGACGTTTGTCACCCCAAACGGTGGACTGCAGCTAACAGTCAGGGCGCGGGTTGTCAAGCCCGTATAGATCTATACACAAACACCATGCTCCCCCTCCAAGGGATTCTGGTATATAATACAGGACTTAAAATGTGTACTCGAACGTACATGAAGTTAGTGTCTCACAAAACCGTGGTATAAAAACAGATCTACTTGTTAAAATGTTACGTTTGTTCTTGTATACGAAAGTAAACTTCTTGAAATATATGTTTCTAGTACATAAGAGTTAGAAATATGTTCGTAAAACTATACCTATTATAGTTTTCAAAAAGTGTGTCTTGTTTGTTTAGAAATAACTAGAAAAAGAATCACTTGTTTATGAAAGCATAGATTTTTGGTGTAGAGTCTAAGATAGACAAGAATAATCTAAGAACAGTTTAGTTTATACATGCATTACAACAACTTTATATTTTAAAAGATAGAATGCTATTGTAACATATGTTATATATATATATATATATATATATATATATATATATATATATATATATATATATATATATAAAAGTTCCTTAAAGGTTTATAAATCGCATGTGATTTGAATATATAACAACATATAAAAGAGTTTCTTTATGTAACACACGATAATACTCGTGTGTTTTACTTGTAATCCCCCCCTTGAAAGCATATACAAGTATTTAGAATAATTAAAAAGGTTGATTAAGGGGTATGAAACTCACTTGAAAGTTTGAAGATAGCGAGATGGAAAACCGGGCAGAGTTTCATCTCGGGAAACGGATTTTCCTCGGGATTCTCGGGAATCTTGGGAGTATAATCGACCTTCGGGACTTGAGCCAAAAAGACTAGAGCTTCGGGTTTGAACGGACACGGAAAACGAGGCAAAGTTGAGAGAGAGAGAAGAGAAATGAGCCCTTTTCTTTGAAACCCTCGCATCCTATTTATAGTAAGGCTGGTCTGGCTCGGTACGCGGGGCGTACGCTCGTACGCAGCGCGTACGCGTACGTCATGCATGACCGAAGCCTCGACTGCCTCGGCTTCGGATGGGACGGGTTGCTGGGTACGCGGGTCGGATGGGACGGCGGGTCGGACGGGTCGGAGCTTCGGACGGGTCGGACGGGTTGGATTCTTCGGATAGTGCGACGTGGACGATCAGAGGCCAATCCTCTCGGTTACGCAGGGCGTACAGGGGTATGCAGCGCGTACCTCGGATGAGGACGCTGACTCCCCTTCGGATAATATCCGAATTTTGATTAAAATAAATAATCAATTTATTTAATAAACTTCAAAAATTCATATCTTCATCATACGAACTCCGTTTTCGATGGTCTTTATATCCACGCGTAGGTGAGACTACGCTCTACAACTTTCGTTTAGACTCCGTCGACAAATTCCAAAATTATTTTTTTTATTATTTATTAAAAACCCATCGTGTTTAAGGAATTTCTTTGAAAATTCATAACTTCTTTATCTGATGTCGGTTTTTGCCAGACTTTTTACCGCTGGAATACCATTGTCGAGACCTTCGATTCTCGTTTAGGTCATTCCGGCCAAAAGTCGCTCGATTTCCGATTCGAGTTTTTAGCTGTCTGTTGCTAAGCCGAACTTGGAAAAATCATAACTGCGCTATATGAAGTCGGATTTGGGCGTTCTTTTCACGTACGATCATGGTTCAAAGACATTTAATCATAGAAGGAAATTAAATAGAACTTATTTGTACATTTTATTATGAAAGTAAATTTTATTACTCAGAAGTGGTTACAATACTTGACCCATTTTGGTCGTTACAAAGAGTTGAAATATCGGGTTGTCACACTTGACCTTCCTGCAGGTCAGGCATCTCTCCACATACCAAGCTACGTCCCGCTTCATGCAGGGCCACCAATAATCAGGTGGAAGATCTCTATACATCTTATTCGCCCCTGGATGGATGGAGAACCGAGACTCATGGGCCTCATCCATCAACACCTGCCGTACTCCGCCCCAGTACGGTACCCAGACCCTCCCAGGCAGGGTCAACAATCCTCGGCTTTCGTAATCAAACGAAGCCACTCGACCCACTATCCTTTCATTCTTCTGGTGCTCCTCCATCAGGCCCTCAACCTGCGCCTCACTAATCTGCTCTAGCAGTGTAGTAATCACTGTCATCCTAAGACATATATCCCAGATCGGAGCCACTACTGCCTTGCAGCTCAGGGCGTCGACCACTAGGTTGGCCTTGCCAGGGTGGTAAAGGATCTCACAATCGTAGTCCTTTACCACATATAACCACCGCCGCTGCCTCATGTTCAATCTCGGCTGATCCATGAGGTACCTCAAACTCTTGTGGTTCATGTAGATAGTACACCGGACCGTATAGAGGTAATGCTGCCAAATCTTGAGGGCGAACACTACCACCCCCAACTCTAAATCATGTACCGGGTAGTTAGCCTTGTGAGGCTTCAACTGTCTCGAGGCATAAGCTATCACATGCCCCCACTACATCAATACTGCTCCCATACTTGTGATCGAAGCGTCACAGTAAACTACAAACTCATTCATTCCCTCTGGCAGGGTGAGAATCAGCACCTCGCACAGTCGCTGCCTGAGCGTCTCAAAGGCTGTCTGCTGCTCAGGACCCTAGTGAAACACTACCGAATTCTTGGTCAGTCGGGTCAGCGGAACCTCTATATTGGAGAAATCCTGGATAAATCTCTTGCAATACCCTGCCAAGCCAGGAAGCTCCGAATCTCAGATGGAGACCTCGGGACCTCCCACTGAATCACGACCTTTATCTTGGCCGGATCTACTAATATACCCTTCTGGTTGACAAGGTGCCTCAAAAACTGCACCTCGCGCAACCAGAAGTCGCACTTGGAGAAATTTTCAAAAAATATCTCCCTCCTCAAGGTCTCTAGCACCTCCCTCAGGTATTCCTTGTGCTGCTCCTCAGTGTTGTAATAAACCAAGATGTCATCAATGAACTATTATAGACCAATCTAGCATCGGTCTGTACACGCGACTCATGAGATCCATGAACGCAGCTGGAGCATTTGTGAGACCAAACGACATCACCACAAACTTATAATGACCATAGCGGGTCCTAAAAGCGTTGTTCTGCACATCATCATCTCTGACTCGCATCTGGTGATATCCAGACTGTAAATCCATCTTAGAAAACGAAGATGCTCCCTGAAGCTGGTCGAACAAATCAACTATCCTCAGGAATGGGTAACGGTTCTTCACCATTACCTTATTCAACTCCTAGTAATCTATGCACATACGGTGCGACCCGTCCTTCTTCTTCACAAACATGATCGGGGTTGCTGGGTTTAATTGTGTTGCGTCATGGGCTTTATATTTTGTATCCGGATTGGGCCTACCATCCGTGATTATCTAGTAGGGTTATAGTATATATATGCATGCATGTATGCATTATAGTGAATCGATCATTATGTTTATTGTTTTGTAACCCTAAACAACTCTACAGTTGAAGTTCTTAATCGAGCTCTTCTGAGGTGTTGAAGTATTAATCATACGACATATTCAATGCTATGCTCGTGTTAATATTTACGTTCATAATTGTTTGCATGCATAGAATCTAATGATCCTAATTGAACTTAGTTTCAACAATTCAGAGCAGGAGATTATGTGATCAATACACATTCCTTCTGTATTTAGAATTCTTTAGGGTTTCTACTTTTATCGTATAAATAAAAGCCATCTTCTTTGTATCAACGGCAACTCTGTTTCAGATAAAACCCTAATCTCAAGTTTACAAGTTTGATTCTAGCAGCTCACCTTGTCTCACGAAGATTTGCAAATAAATCCCATCAACATCTCAAACACCATTGGATCTAAAACCAGGATACCAATTCTTTACACTCAAGACTATGAAGTGTGGACGCATCACTTTGAAGACTACGTGGTTGGATCGGAAGATAATGGCTATCTCATCTGGGAAGCTATCACACTTGGGCCATTTGTACACTCAGGAACGAACACAACTGTTAAGTCTCAAAAGGAATATAACAAGCTGGTGGTGGATGTAGATAAGATGCCACAGGACGAGAAAGACAAGTTGTTGTGTAATGTGAAGGCTATGAGACTGATCAGATTCGCCTTACAATATGACACTTTTTGGTTAGTTGGTTCTGATGGGATTTGAGCATTCTAACACTTCCTAAGTGTACATGAACCCCTAATAACCTTGGATCTATGTTTGTCTAATTCTCATGCAAAGTTGATTTCCAAGGTTATGATTCTATCTAGCATACATGGGGAAAAAATTTAACTTGAATGAAAGATAGAACTGCATACCTTCTTGTTGATTTTGATCCTTGAAACCTTGTGAGCTCACCAAATGCAATGGTGTAAACTTGGAGAGAAAGTATAACACTCTTAAAATCGGCTCTAGCCCTCAAGTATGCATGTCTAGCCGATTTTAGTAGAAACATGAGCTTTATATAGTGTTGACACATCTAGGGTTACACCATGTAAACCCTAATGTGTCATGACTCTTCATTTCCATGACCCATGGGTTTGTAACTCCCATGGAGCCTCCATGGAGCATCCAATGGGTTTAACCCAACTTGATTATCCATGGAGCCTTTTAGCCCACTATATATAAGTTATGGATGATATACATAATCAACCCATATATTTAATTAGTTACAATTTGATCACTTAATTAATTCTAGATTAATTCTTGATCAAACTAATTAAATAATATTATTAATATATTAGAACTTATAATATATTAATAAACAATAAGTGTAATATTTCTCTCATTTAGTCTATCCAATTGCATGGTGCCATGCAACCCAAATGGACTATGCCGAGTCGGGTCAAGTACATACCAGAATAGTTATGGACGTAGACACCTTATCCAACAGTCTCCCACTTGGATAAGTCTAATAACTATAACTACAAGTATGACTTTAGGAACCGATCGGCAATCGTAGCTCTTTTCAAGGTTTCTCGGAACTGAGAAGATGATGGTACGCCATTTCAGATAAGAGATCATATAATTCTCTGTTCTAGATATTAGCCGGACAAACACATGGAACATGGTCTTGCTTATTGTCCAACAGTTTGTTTCCCGATTTCCGATTTGTTTGTTATAAAACTTAATTAAACACATCAACTTAGTTCTGACCGAGCCCGGTACATGGGTCAAAATAAAATCATCGAGGGGCCCATATATCAGCTTCTAATCTAAGAAGGAACAGATAAACTTCGACTCATATGCTTTTTCTACTACTTGTTAAATTACACACAAACGCACGTTTTATAACATCGAGTTACCAATGCTTTTTCGCACGATCAATGCATAACTAACTCATAGTTAACCAGTGAGCGTGGGTTGAATCCAATACTCAGAACTTATGAGCACTCATGAGTGTTGAGGCCATGTCCAACACCTTAGACCTCTATAACCAACTCATGACAGTCTTCATTCATATCTACTCTGACATATGACCGACTGTGGATAATTTGAATAATATGTAAAAACACAACATAAATATTCGGGAAGTCAAAACATGCAAAAGAAATAATAGTAAATGACTGACAAAAGATAGCAACACTTTACTCATAAATAAAGACACCTTTTATTCATCATCAAATGTCAGTTACACTTTACATATTTTAGGATTATATAACTACTAAAACTAATATCATCCTTTAGCCCTATGCTCCTTGCATGCTAGAGATGCTTAATCCTACCCAGTCCCTTCGTGAGGGGATCTGTCGGGTTCTCATCTGATGATACCCTCTTTGCCACGAGGAGTCCTTCTTCGATACGATGTCTGATGAAATGATATTTTCTATCAATGTGTCTGGATCTCCCATGATCCCTTGGTTCCTTTTCTAAGGCAACTGCACATTCACTATCACATAAAATCTCTATGGGCTCCGATATAGCTGGTACAACTCCAAGGTCTCCAATGAAGTTCTTTAATGATATAGCCTCTTTTGCCACCTTGCTTGCCGCTATATACTCTGATTCGCAAGTTGAATCAGCCACTGTCTCCTACTTAGAGCTTTTCCAAGAGATTGCTCCTCCATTTATGGTAAAGACCCAGCCCGACTGAGAGCGGAAATTATCCCTATCAATCTGGAAGCTAGCATCACTATACCCTACAACTCTCAACTCATCACTCCCACCAAGGGTAAGGACCCAGTCCTTAGTCCTCCGCAGGTACTTGAGAATGTTCTTTACTGCCGTCTAGTGAGCCTTACCAGGGTTCCCCTGATACCTGCTAACCATGCTTAACGCAAAGGCTACATAAGGACGAGTACAGGTCATAGCGTACATGATCGAGCCTGCTGACGAAGCATAAGGTACCCGACTCATTTCTGCTATCTCAACCTTAGTACTCGAGCTCTGAGTCTTACTCAGTCTAGTGTTACTCTGGATGGGTAACTCTCCTTTCTTGGAATCTTGCATGCTGAATCTCTTCAGCACCTTATCCAAGTATGTACTCTGACTAAGTCCAATTAGTCTTTTACTCCGGTCTATCAAATCCTTATTCCTAGAATATAGGCAGCTTCTCCAAGGTCCTTCATAGCAAAACACTTCCCAAGCGAGGACTTAACTTCCTGCAAAGTTGGGATGTCATTTCCTATGAGTAGTATATCATTCGCATACAGTACCAAAAAACTAACTATACTCCCTCTAGCCTTGACATATGCACAAGATTCATCTTCACTTCTCGAAAAGTCAAACTCTTTGACTTTCCCATCAAAGCAAAGATTCCATCTGCGAGGTGCTTGCTTTAATCCATAAATGGATTTCTCAAGCTTACACACTCTATTAGGGTACTCTGTGCTGACAAAACCCTCTGGCTGATTCATGTAAACATCTTTAGCCAACTTTCCATTAAGGAAAGCAGTTTTGACATCCATTTGCCATATTTCATAGTCATGAAATGCAGAATGGCTAACAATACCCTAATAGACTTAATCTTGGCTACTAGTGAAAAGGCCTCATCATAATAAACTATTGGAGTTTGAGAAAAGCCCTTTGCAACCAGTTGTGCCTTATAGGTGTATACATTACCATCCATGTCGGTCTTCTTCTTGAAGATCCATTTGCACCCAACTGTCTTACGACCTGGTACATTGTCAACCAAGTCCCAGACCTGATTGTCATACATGGACTGTATCTCGCTATTCATTGCCTCTTTCCATTTAGCAGACTCGAGGCCTGCCATGGCATCCTCATAGCTGTAAGGTTCATCCAGACTTACCAATGTCTCATCACTGATAAGTGTCTCACCTTCTGTAGTAATATGGAAGCCATAGTAATGCTCAGGTGCATTCCTAACCCTTGTGGAACCCCTCAGAGGTACATTTGAAGGTATAATTGGATCAACAGGAGGTTCCTCCTCAAGTTGACTGCTAGGGTTTGAGGTTCCTTCACCACTTGACTCTTGAAGTTCTTTAAGGTCAATTTGCCTCCCACAGTTTCCTTGGCTTATGAACTCTCTCTCTCGAAAGACAACCCTCCTTGCTACAAAGACCACATTCTCACTAGGTCTGTAGAAGAGGTAACCAAAGGATTTCTATGGGTAGCCGATGAAAATACACCTCTCACTTCGAGGTTCGAGCTTGTTGTGAGTCTCGTGTCTCACGAAAGCCTCGCAACCCCAAACCTTGATGTGGGCTAGACTAGAAACTTTTCCAGTCCACATCTCGTGAGGTGTTTTGGCAACCTTCTTTGTAGGGACCAGATTAAGGATATGGGAGGCAGTCTCTAAGGCATACCCCCAAAATGAGATTGGTAGCGAAGCTCGACTCATCATGGAACGAACCATATCCAACAAGGTTCTATTTCGTCTCTCAGCTACACCATTCAACTGTGGTGTCCTGGGAGGTGTCAATTATGAGACAACCCTACATTCCCTCAGATAGTCGAGGAACTCTTTACTAAGACACTCACCACCACGATCGGATCGAAGCATCTTAATGTTCCTACCGAATTGATTCTCGACTTCCTCTTTAAACTCTTTAAACCTTTCAAAAGTCTCTGACTTATGCTTGATTAAGTAGACATATCCATATCTACTTTAATCATCAGTAAAGGTCAAATAATAACGATTAGCATCCCTTATGGCATGTTTGAAGGGTCTACACACATTTGTGTGTACAAGATCCAACAAACCTTCACCCCTCTCACAAGAACCAGTGAAGGGTGACTTTGTCATTTTTCCAAGTAAGCATGATTCACAGCTATCATCTGACTTTAGGTCAAATGATTCAAAAACTCCATCCTTTTGGAGTTGGCCTATGCGTTTCTTGCTTATATGTCCAAGACGACAATGCCATAATGATGCTTTATCCAAGTTATTATCATTAGTAGAATCAATACACAATACATTATTTCCTAAATTATCTACAACAGACACAACCTCATACACGCCATCACAAGGTAATGCTTTAAAATAAAATACATTATTAAAGAAAGCATTTATTCCACCAATTTCATTATAAAAAAAAGGTAAAAACGTGTTTATACAAAGCATGAAAGAAAATAACATTTCTTTCCATTTCTGGCGAATAAAAACATTTATTCAAATCTAAAGTAAATCCACTACTAAGCAACAAAGTATAAACTCCAATCTTGGTGACAGGTGAAACTTTCCTATTCCCCATGATCAAGTTTATCTTTTCCATGCTCCACATTCTCACTTCTTCTTAGTCCCTGCAATCAGAACAAATATGAATACCGCAACCGGTATCAAGGACCCAAGAGTTAGAATAGAGTGAATTATTAGATGATATAGTGTAAATACCTGCATGGTTGGGTTTCACTTTCCCATCGTTCAAATCTTGCTGGTACTTTGGGCAGTTCCGCTTCCAGTGCGACTTTTCATGGCAATAGAAGCATTCAACCTCTTTGGGATCAGAAGAAGGTGTAACAAAACCATTCTTGGTTCCGCTAGAAGAGGAGCCATCAAGGGTCTTCCCCTTGGTACCCTTCGAGGGGGTCTTCCTCTTCTTCCCTTTCCCTTTCTCGATTGCCATGACAGTTGTGGAGTTTGGAGTAGGAGTAGAAGTGGTAACAACCGAATTACCTTTAAGACCTGATTATGCGGTTTTAAGGAGTCCCTGAAGTTTGCTAAGTGTAACCTCCTCCTTGTTCATGTGGTATGTCATGCGGAATTGATCATAACATGAAGGTAAGGAGTGCAAAATAATATCTATTGCTAACTCCTCAAGAAAGATCACATTCAACTTCACCAATCAATCCACATACCTTTGCATTTTCTGCATGTGGCTTGTGATGGGTTCACCATCTTTCATTCAGGTTGTTATCATAGAGGAGATGATTTCATATCGCTCTTGACAAGCACTCTGATTGTAGCGGTCCATCAAATCCTGGTGCATCTCAAAAGGATAGTAGTCCTCATAGGACTTCTGGAGCTCGACTGTCATGGTGGCCATCATGATGCATGCCACTTTTGTAGCATCTCTTTCATGTACCTCATATTTAGCAAGCTCTTCAGGAGTAGCAGTTGGCTCAGGCACCTTGAGCTCCTTGTCAAGAACGTATTCCTTGTTCTCGTAACGAGTGACCATCCTGATGTTTCTGATCCAGTCAGTAAAGTTGGATCCATCAAAGATGACTCTCCCACAAAGGTTTATGAGGGAGAAGGAGCCAGTAGGATTTGGGCCAGGAGTAGCATTATTGGAAGACATCTGAAAAGAAGAAAACAAGGTGTGAAGTAACCATGCAAATTACTTTTCAATGGCATGTTTCAATCTCGAGTGTGCCCTTCATGTTTTGTGACTGGGATACCGAGGATCACAAAACAAGGTGTGAAGTAACCATGCAAATTACTTGGTACCCTTAATGTTTTTCACTTAATTGTTGTGCCGGTAAACCATACGCGCTCCTTCCGACCTCATGAAAAACCTTAAGTCACCCTTTGCCTACCTTGTTAAGTCCAAGTTAGTGTGCCGGTAAACCACACACGCTCCACCAACGACTTAAACAAGGTGCAAAGTGTAATTTCATGGATTAGCACCTTATTCACATTTTCCTAAAGTAACTAAGATTGGGAATTTAAGAAAAACATTTAGTTACTTTATAATAATGATTATACTTTTAATGAGAATTTTTAAGTCATTGTCCTACCCGTTCGGCTAACGACCCTCCACCAGTCAAGGAAGCGGTGGGTGAGAATGGACACCCATTAAGTTGCCATTTTATAGGTAACATCCTTATACCCTCCTTATAGACCGGCTTGGTGAATGAGGCCTACTTGCGGTAAAACGACTTGATCTTATACATATATATTATTAAACTTATAATATTATAAAGTATAGGGGTTGAATTTGAACTTTTAAAATTCTAAGGGTTGCCACTAAAGTTTTAATATGACTTTACTTGTTCCAAAACTTGAGGGCAAGTTTTGTAAACTTTCAAAACTTTTCATTTCTCATAACTTATGAATTTAATTGAGTATTAAAATTGAAGACACTTCATTTTTATAACTCTTGTGTTCTTTTAATGGTTTTAATAAAAGTGTGACTTTTGGTTTTTCCATAACTTGAGGACAAGTTATGGACTCCATTAAAACACATTATGATAAAGAATTAAACTACCAAGTTGTAACAGCCCGGAAATTCAGGTATTGTTATAATTATGTTTTTGGGGTGTTTTTAGAGGGGACTCGGCGAGTTGGAGCCTAGACTCGCCGAGTAGGATCGCGGATCTGGTCGCGGGTTCGCGACTGGACTCGACGAGTTCGGATATGGACTCGGCGAGTCTGCGCTGTTTAGCGAAAACCCTAACCGTTCAGGTTTGGGACGTATATGAGGGACCTTATGGCCGTGATTGTTCACTCTAGCCTTCTGAGAGGAACCCAAAGTCGATTGTGTGCATCTGGAGCAAGGTTGAAGACCATTGTTGATTTTGGAAGAGTTGTTGTGCAAGGAAGAGAAGGCTTGGTTAAGGGAACAACAAGAGAAGTCACGTTCTGAGGATTGGGCACACAGAGAGCACATTATTCAGGTAATAACTCGAGTTACATTCTTCTATGTTGATGTGTATATGGATTTAGGGTTTATGGAACCCTTTTGTGGCTAGATTGAATGTTACCTTAGTCCCCCAAACGATTGGAACCCTATATTGGGACCTTTGGAGGTCCAGAATGTCCCATGCCTGAGCATTTCGGGAATCAATGGAGGTTTTGGATTGAAATCCTTATGCCTTAGGTCAAAATGTAAATTATGAGTCATGAGGTGTATTATGAGCACCGAAATGGGGACATTACGTGATGAATCAGTCTAGGAAGGCCAGACCTATGAATGGTCGGAGCAGTTCTGACCTTAGAAAGCAGTTTGAGCGGTTGCATGGCATGGACTCGCCGAGTCCGATGAACAAACTCGGCGACTAGCTTGAAGATTAACTGGAACTCGTCGAGTTGTTCTTCAGACTCGGCGAGTTGAGTCGGGGTGGCCCTGCGATTCTTCCAGGAGGAACTCGTCGAGTCAAGAGGGATACTCGACGAGTAGAAAAGGGAATATTAGAGAATTAATGAGGACGTCTAGACTCGCCGAGTCACCATAGCACTCGCCGAGTCCGGTAAAGTTGACCGTTGGCCGTTGACCAGAGTTGACCTATGTCTGACTTCTTAGGGATAGTCAAACTTAGAAGATAAAAGTGTTAATAAGAGATATATGATGTTATAGGGAGATTGTAGCTCAGCGGATCGAGTACGAGTGACTTCGGGATTTGTTAGCTTTCGACATTCACGAGGTGAGTCTTCTCACTATACTATACCCAGAAGGGTTTGACTGTGGGACCGGAAGGTCGAATATGATATGTGATATAGGTGCTATATGTGATAGTTAATTATTATATGTGTTGTGTATGTTATGTGGGCCGGAAGGCGAATACGTTATGGGCCGGAAGGCGTTGTGTAATGTAGACCGTATGATTGGCGTCGGTAGGACCGGAAGGTTTACCCAGCAGGGACGGAAGTCCCCTGATACACATGGACCGGAAGGTCAGGGCCTGGAAAGGCGTATGTGCGTAAGTTGTATATTGGGGAACTCACTAAGCATTTATGCTTACAGTTGTTATGTACGTGTTTCAGGTACTAGCGAGAACCGTGGGAAGGCGCCGGCGTGATCTGTACACACTGAGAGATGTTTTGTGATCTTGGGAATTCTATGATTTGTATTTTGACATGACCTTTGGAATATTTATGCCTTGTTTGAATGAAAATACTTTATTTTTGAAATGAAAAATTTGTTTGAAAATTTACGTTGTTACAATTGGTATCAAAGCCAGGTTTGAGGGATTCGGGTGCACCTTCGGGCGTAACTGAACTCAAACCGAGGATTTGAGGAAAACTTTTAAAAATAAAGGCATAAACTTTTATAAATGATTTTGTGGTAAACAAGAAAGAAGCAGTGTGTACGATCAGTCAGCGCCCGAACGGTAAAGATCCCCAAAATACCTTACAATGTTATGTTATGAGATAAGTTATGATATGAATTGTTATGCATGCTAGAAGACTAGGTATTCATGATAGGACTAGGGTGGCCTTATTTGTGATGCCTTAGTCTAGGGAGGTTGCCGATATGAGATGCTTTGCTAGTGTGCGGGTAGATAGTGCATAACAAAAGTAGAGTGCTCACTATTCGGGGTTTGGGGAGGAAGACTTGGGATGAATGCTGATGCGGTGTGGTCGGTAGTATTGGGCCCGTACTACCGAAGACACCGGGTCAGCGGGAGACCCAAGTCAGAATCCCTGGATATCGGAGACTGAGTAGGGTTGCGTTATCGAGTGCGATTATACTCGATGGAGTCTCTGATAGTTTTATGTTGTATTTCAGAGACATCATGGTTAGACCACGCCACGGAGCGAGTTCGAGCGGTGTGAGTGACGAGGAGATTCGTCAGATGATTCATGAGGAGGTAGCTGCAGCGATCCGGGCTGAGATCCCGGAGATGTTTGGGTCTATTAAGACCACCCTGATGGAGACGTTTGAGGAGCGGTACGCCGCATTGACTGAAGCTGCAGCCGCTGCAGCTACCGCAGCTGTGGCCGCTGCCAGGACACAGGGGGGTGACTCGTTGCTGTTCCAGGAGTTCAGCAACACGAAGCCACCTGAGTTCGATGGGACGCAGGATCCGATTGCTGCGATGAGGTGGATCGCTGATATTGAGGGGTGCTTCTACACTTGTTCATGTCCGGAGCACCTGAGGGTACGGTTCGCTTTGAACCAGCTCCGTCTGGGAGCGAACGATTGGTGGAAGTTCGTGACGGCGAACTTCACTTTGGCAGAGATTTCAGCAGTGACATGGGAGGGGTTTACTTCTATGTTCAGAGACGAGTACGTTCCCCCGGTAGAGAAGGAACGATTGGTTCAGGAGTTCTTGACCCTCAAGCAGGGTACTGATTCGGTTGCGGTGATCACGCGGAAGTTTCATGAGAGGGCGATGTTCTGCCCCGAGCTGGTGTCCACAGAGCAGGCTCGGATGAGCCGGTACTTAGGTGTTTTGAGGAGGGATATCCGGGAGTTTGTGTCAAACTCCACCTATCATACCTTTGCTGAGCTTCAGGCGAATGCCAGGAAGCGTGAGATCGAGTTGGAGACCCAGGCCAGGGAGGAGGCCGAGTCTCAGCGGGTGGATCGGCGGCCGGCTCAGCCTCAGCCGGCAGCCAAGCGGACTAAGTCCGCCGATTCGAGGACGGGAGGTCCGAAGGGCCGCACTTGTGGAAAGTGCGGCAAGGGTCACGAGGGGATATGTCGATCTGGTGCTTGCTACAAGTGTGGCAAGGAGGGGCACATTGCTAGGGATTGCCCCACGGGGTTTATGGTTTGCTTTCATTGCAACCAGATAGGCCATCGGAAGGCCGAGTGCCCTCAGCTTCTTCAGGGATCTGCACCTACTGCCAGGGCTACTGAGACTCGACCGGTGAAGACCGAGGTCCCGAGGGCTCGTGGGAGAGCCTTTCAGCTGACTGCGGAGGAGGTCCGCGCTGCGCCCGATGTTGTGGCAGGTATGTATTATTTCATGCAATTATTTTGATGTCGAGATGTTATTCTTATGTTGTGATATGCATAGGTACTTTCCTTGTGAACTCTGTGCCTGCTTTAGTGTTATTTGACTCGGGTGTGAGTAGGTCCTTTGTATCGTTGGCTTTTAGTCAACATATCAGCGTTAGCCGTGAGTTGTTGAGTAGGCCTCTGAGAGTTTCTATAGCCGACGAGAGAGTGATTTGTGCCACGGAGGTTCTCCGGGAATGTGTGTTAGAGATTTTCGGGGTTGAGTTTCCGATTGACCTGATTCCTATTGCGATGGGTGATGTCTGTGTCATTGTGGGCATCGACTGGTTGAGCCTATTCGGCGCCGTCATCGACTGTGAGCGTCAGCTGGTAACTATACGAGACCCTAGTGGGGGAGTTCTTTCGGTGTACGACGAGGGTACCCGTTCGGGATCATCTTTTTGTTCGGCCGCTAGGGCGAGGCAGTGTCTACAGCAGGGCTGTAAGGGTTTTGTGGCGTATGTGATGGATACGCGGGAGGTTTCCGAGAGACCGAGATCAGTTGAGGAGGTCCCAGTGGTGCGTGAGTTTCTAGATGTTTTCCCCGAGGAGCTGCCGGGAGTACCTCCTATGAGGCAAGTAGAGTTTGGTATCGATCTGGTTCCGGGGGCTGCGCCTATTGCTAAGGTGCCTTATCGTCTTGCACCTCCAGAGATGCAAGAGTTGTCCTCGCAGCTTCAGGAGTTGCTGGGGAAGGGATTCATTCGGCCGAGCAGCTCGCCGTGGGGAGCGCCTATTCTGTTCGTCAAGAAGAAGGATGGTTCACACCGGATGTGCATTGATTACCGGGAGTTGAACAAGTTGACGGTTAAGAACCGTTACCCGTTACCGAGGATCGATGATTTATTCGATCAGTTGCAGGGAGCATCTTGGTTTTCCATGATCGATCTGAGGTCAGGGTACCATCAGGTGAGGGTACGGGATGAGGACGTCCAGAAGACAGCGTTCAGGACGCGATATGGGCATTATGAGTTTGTGGTGATGCCTTTCGGGCTCACCAATGCCCCGGCTGTGTTCATGGATCTCATGAATAGGGTATGCAGGCCGATGTTGGATCGGTCAGTGATTGTATTTATCGACGATATTCTAGTGTATTCGAGATCTAGAGAGCAGCATGAGGAGCATTTGAGGGAGGTCCTTGAGGTATTGAGATCGGAGAAGCTTTATGCAAAGTTCTCCAAATGTGACTTCTGGTTGCGGGAGGTCCAATTTCTAGGACATGTTGTTAATCAGGAAGGGATATTGGTCGATCCGGCCAAGGTTGAGGCGGTGATGAGTTGGGAGGTGCCGAAGTCACCCTCTGAGATCAGGAGCTTTCTTGGGTTGGCAGGGTATTATCAGAGATTTATTAAGGATTTCTCCAAGATCGTAGTGCCGCTCACCAGATTGACCCGGAAGGGTGTTGCATTCTCATGGGGACCCGAGCAGCAGATCTCCTTTGAGACACTTCGCCAAAGGTTGTGCGAAGCCCCGGTATTAGCTCTCCCGGAAGGGATGCAAGATTTTGTAGTATATTGCGATGCATCGATTTCGGGGCTGGGTGCAGTGCTAATGCAGAGGGGTCATGTGATAGCTTATGCGTCGAGGCAACTGAAGCCTCATGAGGCGAGATATCCCACGCATGATTTAGAGTTGGGGGCAGTAGTGTTCGCTCTCAAGATTTGGCGTCACTACTTGTATGGGGTTCGATGTACGATATACACGGACCATAAGAGCTTGAAGTATTTGATGGATCAGCCCAACCTAAATATGCGTCAGAGGAGGTGGTTGGATGTGGTCAAGGATTATGATTGTGAGATCCTGTACCACCCAGGCAAGGCTAATGTGGTAGCCGATGCATTGAGCCGCAGGGCGGAGAGCACTCCACTGCGAGATGTATGTTTGAGATTGAGTGTGATAGCTCCAGTATTGGATGCTATTCGTGGGGCACAGGCCGAGGCTGTGCAACCAGAGATGCAGAAGAGAGAGCGGGTCGTTGGTTTGGTTTCAGAGTTCGTTACGGATGGACGAGGGCTTATGACGTTTCAGGGTCAGATTTGGGTACCGTTCGTGGGTGGTACGCGTATTACTTTGATGGAAGAGGCTCATCGATCGAAATTCTCGATCCATCCCGGGGCTACGAAGATGTATTTGGATTTGAGGAAAGAGTATTGGTGGCCCTATATGAAGAGGGACGTCGCATGGTTCGTTGAGAGGTGCTTGACCTGCCGTAGGGTTAAGGCCGAGCACCAGAGACCGCATGGCAAGTTGCATCCATTGGAGGTTCCCAAGTGGAATTGGGAACAGATCACTATGGATTTCATCACCAAATTGCCGAGGACTGCCAGAGGAGTCGATGCCATTTGGGTGATTGTGGATAGGTTGACGAAGAGTGCACACTTCCTTGCCATCAGTGAGAGTTCTTCAGCGGAGAAGTTGGCGGAGATATATGTGAGAGAAGTGGTATCTCGGCATAGGGTGCCGATCTCGATTGTTTCAGACCGTGATGTGCGCTTCACTTCCAGATTCTGGAAGAAATTCCATGAGGAGCTGGGTACTAAATTGCATTTTAGTACCGCATACCATCCCCAGACAGACAGCCAGAGTGAGCGAACGATTCAGACGTTGGAGGACATGCTCCGAGCGTGTGTATTAGATTTCGGGGGTAGCTGGGATGCGTATTTACCCTTGGTAGAGTTTTCCTATAACAACAGCCATCATTCGAGCATTGGTATGCCACCCTTTGAGCTATTGTATGGTAGGAGATGTCGAACCCCCATTTGCTGGGGAGAGGTGGGGCAGAGAGTGATGGGCAGTACAGAGATCGTGCTTCAGACGACAGAGCAGATTTAGCAGGTTAGGCAAAGGTTATTGACCGCCCAGAGCCGACAGAAGAGTTATGCAGACAGACGCCGATCCGAACTTGAGTTTCAAGTCGGCGACTTCGTTCTCCTGAAGGTCTCTCCTTGGAAAGGGGTGATTCGATTCAGGAAGAGGGGCAAGTTGGGAACCCGGTATATTGGGCCATTTCGTGTGATTGCAAGGATAGGCCGGGTAGCCTATCGTTTGGAGTTGCCAGCAGAGTTGGGGCAGATCCACGACACTTTTCATGTGTCGCAATTGAGGAAGTGTATAGCCGATGAGTCGGCAGTGGTTCCATTAGAGGATATTCAGGTGGATGCGAGCCTGAATTATGCCGAGAGACCAGTGGCCATCAGGGATCGGAAGATCAAGGTTCTGAGGAACAAGGAGGTACCTCTGGTGTTGGTTCAGTGGCAACACCGGAAAGGATCGGAAATGACTTGGGAGTCGGAGCGTGAGATGCGGGAGCAGCATCCGGAGCTATTTTCAGAGTGAGACTTCGAGGGCGAAGTCTAGTCCTAGTGGGGGAGAGTTGTAACAGCCCGGAAATTTAGGTATTGTTATAATTATGTTTTTGGGGTGTTTTTAGAGGGGACTTGGCGAGTTGGAGCCTAGACTCGCCGTGTAGGATTGCGGATCTGGTCGCAGGTTCGCGACTGGACTCGAAGAGTCCGGATATGGACTCGGCGAGTCTGCGCTGTTTAGCGAAAACCCTAACCGTTCAGGTTTGGGACGTATATGAGGGACCTTATGGCCGTGATTGTTCACTCTAGCCTTCTGAGAGGAACCCTAAGTCGATTGTGTGCATCTGGAGCAAGGTTGAAGACCATTGTTGATTTTGGAAGAGTTGTTGTGCAACGAAGAAAAGGCTTGGTTAAGGGAACAACAAGAGAAGTCACGTTCTGAGGATTGGGGACACAGAGAGCACATTATTCAGGTAATAACTCGAGTTACATTCTTCTATGTTGATGTGTATATGGATTTAGGGTTTATGGAACCCTTTTGTGGCTAGATTGAATGTTACCTTAGTCCCCCAAACGATTGGAACCCTGTATTGGGACCTTTGGAGGTCCAGAATGTCCCATGCCTGAGTATTTCGGGAATCAATGGAGGTTTTGGATTGAAATCCTTATGCCTTAGGTCAAAATGTAAATTATGAGTCATGAGGTGTATTATGAGCACCGAAATGGGGACATTACGTGATGAATCAGTCTAGGAAGGCCAGACCTATGAATGGTCGGAGCAGTTCTGACCTTAGAAAGCAGTTTGAGCGGTTTCATGGCATGGACTCGCCGAGTCCGATGAACAAACTCGGCGAGTAGCTTGAAGATTAACTGGAACTCGTCGAGTTGTTCTTCAGACTCGGCGAGTTGAGTCGGGGTGGCCCCGCGATTCTTCCAGGAGGAACTCGTCGAGTCAAGAGGGATACTCGACGAGTAGAAAGGGAATATTAGAGAATTGGTGAGGACGTCTAGACTCGCCGAGTCGCCATAGCACTCGCCGAGTCCGGTCAAGTTGACCGTTGGCCGTTGACCAGAGTTGACCTGTGTCTGACTTCTTAGGGATAGTCAAACTTAGAGGATAAAAGTGTTAATAAGAGATATATGATGTTATAGGGAGATTGTAGCTCAGCGGATCGAGTACGAGTGACTTTGGGATTTGTTAGCTTTCGACATTCACGAGGTGAGTCTTCTCACTATACTATACCCAGAAGGGTTTGACTGTGGGACCGGAAGGTCGAATATGATATGTGATATAGGTGCTATATGTGATAGTTAATTATTATATGTGTTGTGTATGTTATGTGGGCCGGAAGGCGAATACGTTATGGGCCGGAAGGCGTTGTGTAATGTAGACCGTATGATTGGCGTGGGTAGGACCGGAAGGTTTACCCAGCAGGGACGGAAGTCCCCTGATACACATGGACCTGAAGGTCAGGGCCTGGAAAGGCGTATGTGCGTAAGTTGTATATTGGGGAACTCACTAAGCATTTATGCTTACAGTTGTTATGTACGTGTTTCAGGTACTAGCGAGAACCGTGGGAAGGCGCCGGCGTGATCTGTACACACTGAGAGATGTTTTGTGATCTTGGGAATTCTATGATTTGTATTTTGACATGACCTTTGGAATATTTATGCCTTGTTTGAATGAAAATACTTTATTTTTGAAATGAAAAATTTGTTTGAAAATTTACGTTGTTACAATTGGTATCAAAGCCAGGTTTGAGGGATTCGGGTGCACCTTCGGGCGTAACTGAACTCAAACCGAGGATTTGAGGAAAACTTTTAAAAATAAAGGCATAAACTTTTATAAATGATTTTGTGGTAAACAAGAAAGAAGCAGTGTGTACGATCAGTCAGCGCCCGAACGGTAAAGATCCCCAAAATACCTTACAATGTTATGTTATGAGATAAGTTATGATATGAATTGTTATGCATGCTAGAAGACTAGGTATTCATGATAGGACTAGGGTGGCCTTATTTGTGATGCCTTAGTCTAGGGAGGTTGCCGATATGAGATGCTTTGCTAGTGTGCGGGTAGATAGTGCATAACAAAAGTAGAGTGCTCACTATCCGGGGTTTGGGGAGGAAGACTTGGGATGAATGCTGATGTGGTGTGGTCGGTAGTATTGGGCCCGTACTACCGAAGACACCGGGTCAGCGGGAGACCCAAGTCAGAATCCCTGGATATCGGAGACTGAGTAGGGTTGCGTTATCGAGTGCGATTATACTCGATGGAGTCTCTGATAGTTTTATGTTGTATTTCAGAGACATCATGGTTAGACCACGCCACGGAGCGAGTTCGAGCGGTGTGAGTGACGAGGAGATTCGTCAGATGATTCATGAGGAGGTAGCTGCAGCGATCCGGGCTGAGATCCCGGAGATGTTTGGGTCTATTAAGACCACCCTGATGGAGACGTTTGAGGAGCGGTACGCCACATTGACTGAAGCTGCAGCCGCTGCAGCTACCGCAGCTGTGGCCGCTACCAGGCCACAGGGGGGTGACTCGTTGCTGTTCCAGGAGTTCAGCAACACGAAGCCACCTGAGTTCGATGGGACGCAGGATCCGATTGCTGCGATGAGGCGGATCGCTGATATTGAGGGGTGCTTCTACACTTGTTCATGTCCGGAGCACCTGAGGGTACGGTTCGCTTTGAACCAGCTCCGTCTGGGAGCGAAGGATTGGTGGAAGTTCGTGACGACGAACTTCACTTTGGCAGAGATTTCAGCAGTGACATGGGAGGGGTTTACTTCTATGTTCAGAGACGAGTACGTTCCCCCGGTAGAGAAGTTCTTGACCCTCAAGCAGGGTACTGATTCGGTTGCGGTGATCACGCGGAAGTTTCATGAGAGGGCGATGTTCTGCCCCGAGTTGGTGTCCACAGAGCAGGCTCGGATGAGTCGGTACTTGGGTGTTTTAAGGAGGGATATCCGGGAGTTTGTGTCAAACTCCACCTATCATACCTTTGCTGAGCTTCAGGCGAATGCCAGGAAGCGTGAGATCGAGTTGGAGACCCAGGCCAGGGAGGAGGCCGAGTCTCAGCGGGTGGATCGGCGGCCGGCTCAGCCTCAGCCGGCAGCCAAGCGGACTAAGTCCGCCGATTCGAGGACGGAAGGTCCGAAGGGCCGCACTTGTGGAAAGTGCGGCAAGGGTCATGAGGGGATATGTCGATCTGGTGCTTGCTACAAGTGTGGCAAGGAGGGGCACATTGCTAGGGATTGCCCCAAGGGGTTTATGGTTTGATTTCATTGCAACCAGACAGGCCATCGGAAGGCCGAGTGCCCTCAGCTTCTTCAGGGATCTGCATCTACTGCCAGGGCTACTGAGACTCGACCGGTGAAGACCGAGGCCCCGAGGGCTCGTGGGAGAGCCTTTCAGCTGACTGCGGAGGAGGTCCGCGCTGCGCCCGATGTTGTGGCAGGTATGTATTATTTCATGCAATTATTTTGATGTCGAGATGTTATTCTTATGTTGTGATATGCATAGGTACTTTCCTTGTGAACTCTGTGCCTGCTTTAGTGTTATTTGACTCGGGTGTGAGTAGGTCCTTTGTATCGTTGGCTTTTAGTCAACATATCAGCGTTAGCCGTGAGTTGTTGAGTAGGCCTCTGAGAGTTTCTATAGCCGACGAGAGAGTGATTTGTGCCACGGAGGTTCTCCGGGAATGTGTGTTAGAGATTTTCGGGGTTGAGTTTCCGATTGACCTGATTCCTATTGCGATGGGTGATGTCTGTGTCATTGTGGGCATCGACTGGTTGAGCCTATTCGGCGCCGTCATCGACTGTGAGCGTCAGCTGGTAACTATACGAGACCCTAGTGGGGGAGTTCTTTCGGTGTACGACGAGGGTACCCGTTCGGGATCATCTTTTTGTTCGGCCGCTAGGGCGAGGCAGTGTCTACAGCAGGGCTGTAAGGGTTTTGTGGCGTATGTGATGGATACGCGGGAGGTTTCCGAGAGACCGAGATCAGTTGAGGAGGTCCCAGTGGTGCGTGAGTTTCCAGATGTTTTCCCCGAGGAGCTGTCGGGAGTACCTCCTATGAGGCAAGTAGAGTTTGGTATTGATCTGTTTCCGGGGGCTGCGCCTATTGCTAAGGTGCCTTATCGTCTTGCACCTCCAGAGATGCAAGAGTTGTCCTCGCAGCTTTAGGAGTTGCTGGGGAAAGGATTCATTCGGCCGAGCAGCTCGCCGTGGGGAGCGCCTATTCTGTTCGTCAAGAAGAAGGATGGTTCACACCGGATGTGCATTGATTACCGGGAGTTGAACAAGTTGACGGTCAAGAACCGTTACCCGTTACCGAGGATCGATGATTTATTCGATCAGTTGCAGGGAGCATCTTGGTTTTCCAAGATCGATCTGAGGTCAGGGTACCATCAGGTGAGGGTACGGGATGAGGACGTCCAGAAGACAGCGTTCAGGACGCGATATGGGCATTATGAGTTTGTGGTGATGCCTTTCGGGCTCACCAATGCTCCGGCTGTGTTCATGGATCTCATGAACAGGGTATGCAGGCCGATGTTGGATCGGTCAGTGATTGTATTTATCGACGATATTCTAGTGTATTCGAGATCTAGAGAGCAGCATGAGGAGCATTTGAGGGAGGTCCTTGAGGTATTGAGATCGGAGAAGCTTTATGCAAAGTTCTCCAAATGTGACTTCTGGTTGCGGGAGGTCCAATTTCTAGGACATGTTGTTAATCAGGAAGGGATATTGGTCGATCCGGCCAAGGTTGAGGCGGTGATGAGTTGGGAGGTGCCGAAGTCACCCTCTGAGATCAGGAGCTTTCTTGGGTTGGCAGGGTATTATCAGAGATTTATTAAGGATTTCTCCAAGATCGTAGTGCTGCTCACCAGATTGACCCGGAAGGGTGTTGCATTCTCATGGGGACCCGAGCAGCAGATCTCCTTTGAGACACTTCGCCAAAGGTTGTGCGAAGCCCCGGTATTAGCTCTCCCGGAAGGGATGGAGGATTTTGTAGTATATTGCGATGCATCGATTTCGGGGCTGGGTGCAGTGCTAATGTAGAGGGGTCATGTGATAGCTTATGCGTCGAGGCAGCTGAAGCCTCATGAGGCGAGATATACCACGCATGATTTAGAGTTGGGGGCAGTAGTGTTCGCTCTCAAGATTTGGCGTCACTACTTGTATGGGGTTCGATGTACGATATACACGGACCATAAGAGCTTGAAGTATTTGATGGATCAGCCCAACCTAAATATGCGTCAGAGGAGGTGGTTGGATGTGGTCAAGGATTATGATTGTGAGATCCTGTACCACCCAGGTAAGGCTAATGTGGTAGCCGATGCATTGAGCCGTAGGGCGGAGAGCACTCCACTGCAAGATGTATGTTTGAGATTGACTGTGATAGCTCCAGTATTGGATGCTATTCGTGGGGCACAGGCCGAGGCTGTGCAACCAGAGATGCAGAAGAGAGAGCGGGTCGTTGGTTTGGTTTCAGAGTTCGTTACGGATGGACGAGGGCTTATGACGTTTCAGGGTCGGATTTGGGTACCGTTCGTGGGTGGTACGCGTATTACTTTGATGGAAGAGGCTCATCGATCGAAATTCTCGATCCATCCCGGGGCTACGAAGATGTATTTGGATTTGAGGAAAGAGTATTGGTGGCCCTATATGAAGAGGGACGTCGCATGGTTCGTTGAGAGGTGCTTGACCTGCCGTAGGGTTAAGGCCGAGCACCAGAGACCGCATGGCAAGTTGCATCCATTGGAGGTTCCCGAGTGGAATTGGGAACAGATCACTATGGATTTCATCACCAAATTGCCGAGGACTGCCAGAGGAGTCGATGCCATTTGGGTGATTGTGGATAGGTTGACGAAGAGTGCACACTTCCTTGCCATCAGTGAGAGTTCTTCAGCGGAGAAGTTGGCGGAGATATATGTGAGAGAAGTGGTATCTCGGCATGGGGTGCCGATCTCGATTGTTTCAGACCGTGATGTGCGCTTCACTTCCAGATTCTGGAAGAAAGTCCATGAGGAGCTGGGTACTAAATTGCATTTTAGTACCGCATACCATCCCCAGACAGACAGCCAGAGTGAGCGAACGATTCAAACGCTGGAGGACATGCTTCGAGCGTGTGTATTAGATTTCGGGGGTAGCTGGGATGCGTATTTACCCTTGGTAGAGTTTTCCTACAACAACAGCCATCATTCGAGCATTGGTATGCCACCCTTTGAGCTATTGTATGGTAGGAGATGTCGAACCCCCATTTGCTGGGGAGAGGTGGGGCAGAGAGTGATGGGCAGTACAGAGATCGTGCTTCAGACGACAGAGCAGATTTAGCAGGTTAGGCAAAGGTTATTGACCGCCCAGAGCCGACAGAAGAGTTATGCAGACAGACGCCGAACCGAACTTGAGTTTCAAGTCGGCGACTTCGTTCTCCTGAAGGTCTCTCCTTGGAAAGGGGTGATTCGATTCAGGAAGAGGGGCAAGTTGGGAACCCGGTATATTGGGCCATTTCGTGTGATTGCAAGGATAGGCCGGGTAGCCTATCGTTTGGAGTTGCCAGCAGAGTTGGGGCAGATCCACGACACTTTTCATGTGTCGCAATTGAGGAAGTGTATAGCCGATGAGTCGGCAGTGGTTCCATTAGAGGATATTCAGGTGGATGCGAGCCTGAATTATGCCGAGAGACCAGTGGCCATCAAGGATCGGAAGATCAAGGTTCTGAGGAACAAGGAGGTACCTCTGGTGTTGGTTCAGTGGCAACACCGGAAGGGATCGGAAATGACTTGGGAGTCGGAGCGTGAGATGCGGGAGCAGCATCCGGAGCTATTTTCAGAGTGAGACTTCGAGGGCGAAGTCTAGTCCTAGTGGGGGAGAGTTGTAACAGCCCGGAAATTTAGGTATTGTTATAATTATGTTTTTGGGGTGTTTTTAGAGGGGACTCGGCGAGTTGGAGCCTAGACTCGCCGTGTAGGATCGCGGATCTGGTCGCGGGTTCGCGACTGGACTCGACGAGTCCGGATATGGACTCGGCGAGTCTGCGCTGTTTAGCGAAAACCCTAACCGTTCAGGTTTGGGACGTATATGAGGGACCTTATGGCCGTGATTGTTCACTCTAGCCTTCTGAGAGGAACCCTAAGTCGATTGTGTGTATCTGGAGCAAGGTTGAAGACCATTGTTGATTTTGGAAGAGTTGTTGTGCAACGAAGAGAAGGCTTGGTTAAGGGAACAACAAGAGAAGTCACGTTCTGAGGATTGGGGACACAGAGAGCACATTATTCAGGTAATAACTCGAGTTACATTCTTCTATGTTGATGTGTATATGGATTTAGGGTTTATGGAACCCTTTTGTGGCTAGATTGAATGTTACCTTAGTCCCCCAAACGATTGGAACCCTGTATTGGGACCTTTGGAGGTCCAGAATGTCCCATGCCTGAGCATTTCGGGAATCAATGGAGGTTTTGGATTGAAATCCTTATGCCTTAGGTCAAAATGTAAATTATGAGTCATGAGGTGTATTATGAGCACCGCAATGGGGACATTACGTGATGAATCAGTCTAGGAAGGCCAGACCTATGAATGGTCGGAGCAGTTCTGACCTTAGAAAGCAGTTTGAGCGGTTTCATGGCATGGACTCGCCGAGTCCGATGAACAAACTCGGCGAGTAGCTTGAAGATTAACTGGAACTCGTCGAGTTGTTCTTCAGACTCGGCGAGTTGAGTCGGGGTGGCCCCGCGATTCTTCCAGGAGGAACTCGTCGAGTCAAGAGGGATACTCAACGAGTAGAAAGGGAATATTAGAGAATTGGTGAGGACGTCTAGACTCGCCGAGTCGCCATAGCACTCGCCGAGTCCGGTCAAGTTGACCGTTGGCCGTTGACCAGAGTTGACCTATGTCTGACTTCTTAGGGATAGTCAAACTTAGAAGATAAAAGTGTTAATAAGAGATATATGATGTTATAGGGAGATTGTAGCTCAGCGGATCGAGTACGAGTGACTTCGGGATTTGTTAGCTTTCGACATTCACGAGGTGAGTCTTCTCACTATACTATACCCAGAAGGGTTTGACTGTAGGACCGGAAGGTCGAATATGATATGTGATATAGGTGCTATATGTGATAGTTAATTATTATATGTGCTGTGTATGTTATGTGGGCCAGAAGGCAAATACGTTATGGGCCGGAAGGCGTTGTGTAATGTAGACCGTATGATTGGCGTGGGTAGGACCGGAAGGTTTACCCAGCAGGGACAGAAGTCCCCTGATACACATGGACCGGGAGGTCAGGGCCTGGAAAGGTGTATGTGCGTAAGTTGTATATTGGGGAACTCACTAAGCATTTATGCTTATAGTTGTTATGTACGTGTTTCAGGTACTAGCGAGAACCGTGGGAAGGCGCCGGCGTGATCTGTACACACTGAGAGATGTTTTGTGATCTTGGGAATTCTATGATTTGTATTTTGACATGACATTTGGAATATTTATGCCTTGTTTGAATGAAAATACTTTATTTTTTAAATGAAAAATTTGTTTGAAAATTTACGTTGTTACACAAGTAGGTTACAAAGAATTCCTATGATCATCTAATCTTCATAAGTTCAAGAACATGAATATTAACATTTTTCAAGAATAAAAAATTACACTTAAAACTTTGTAATTTTGATAATTGTCATTATAAATGGATTAGCATGAACATTACACCATCTAAAACAAGTTTTCAAGTAACAAAACAGTTTAGGGTAATGTTTCTAGTCCATTTCCAGCAACAAAAGTCGAAAATCTGCATTCTGAGGCTACTACTCGTCGAGTGCACGGACCTACTTGGCGAGTAGGATGAACTTACACATGAACTTGACGAGTCCCCCCATGGACTCGGCGAGTTCATCAGGAACATTGCACAATATCGACTTTTTTCAACAATTTTGCACTAATAACAAACAAACAAGCCTAGGCTCTGATACCACTGATGGGATTTAAGCATTCTAACACTTCCTAAGTGTACATACAACCCTAATAACCTTGGATCTATGTTTGTCTAATTCTCATGCAAAGTTGATTTCCAAGGTTATGATCCTATCTAACATACATGGGGAACAATTTTAACTTGAATGAAAGATAGAACTACATACCTTGTTGTTGATTTTGATCCTTGAAACCTTGTGAGCCTAGCACCCCAAGTGTGATGCCTCAAATGCTTCACACAACACCAAATGCTATGGAGTAAACTTGGAGAGAAAGTATAACACTCTTAAAATCGGCTCTAGCCCTCAAGTATGCATGTCTAGCCGATTTTAGGAGAAACATAAGCTTTATATAGTGTTGACACATCTAGGGTTACACCATGTAAACCCTAATGTGTCATGACTCTTCATTTCCATGACCCATGGGTTTGTAACTCCCATGGAGCATCCAATGGGTGTAACCCAACTTGATTATCCATGGAGCCTTTTAGCCCACTATATATAAGTTATGGATGATATACATAATCAACCCATATATTTAATTAGTTACAATTTGATCACTTAATTAATTCTAGATTACTTCTTGATCAAACTAATTAAATAATATTGTTAATATATTAGAACTTATAATATATTAATAAACCATAAGTGTAATATTTCTCTCATTTAGTCTATCCAATTGCATGGTGCCATGCAACCGAAATGGACCATGCCGGGTCGGGTCAAGTACATACCAGAAATAGTTATGGACTTAGACACCTTATCCAACAGGTTCATGCACAACTGCCAAAGAAATATCGGATAGGTTGAAAGAACTTTATTCAACTGATGAAGATCTAGAACACTCCATTCATACCTTGTTGTTGTTAGAATTTGGAGTTTTTGAACAGAAACCGGAGGAGAAACTTATACAAACTTTTGATTGGTTCAATCATCTCCTAAGTAAGATGATCAAGCATGGAATAGAAAGAAAGTTGATCGAGCAGAAGGTGACCTTCATGAACGGACTGAGACCGGAATTGATGGATGTGGTTTCAACCGTAAAAGCACACTGACAATTTAAGTCTTACTCACTGGCGAAACTTGTGGGAATACTTAAGTCCCATGAGAGTGTAGTATCCAAAGAAGCAAAGGTAGTTTCTGGTGTGGGATCACTGGACCTTGTCTCAAAAGGTAAAAGCACTGCAGAAGAAGAAGAAGAAGAGTATGATATGTTTGAGTGTGATCTTACAAGCGAAGAGTACGCTATGATGGTCACCAATCCAAAGAAGTTTGTGCGAAGAAAATTTCCTGTCAACAAGAACCGAAACTGAAAAGGAAGTTATAGTTCAGAGAAAGTGAAGGATAAAGCGCTAATATCTTCCCAAAAGGATGAAGACAAGAGGGAGAGCAAGCTTGCTGGAGACTCTGGGTTCAATTGCAATTATTGTCACGACAAGAACCATTTTTCCAAAGATTTCATGCTAAGGAAAATGTCTGAGAAAAGATATGGTGAAGATGATGAGGTGTACTATATGCGCAAGTTAGAAGAGATCAAGAAAAAGAAGGCAACTAAAAGTTCTATGAATGCCTTGATTGTATAGGAGAAGGAAGATGAAGATGAGTTCGGTGGCGTTGAAGTTTCGTCAACCGAATCTGAAGATGAAGAGGTAAGAAAGCCCACTCATGGAAAGGCTTATGTGGCAAAGGAAGTAGGTTCGACTGAAAATTGTTTCATTGTCATAGCTGGTTCATCAACCGACAGTGCAAATGAAGAACCGAACCTGACTGAGGACAAGTATTTTGCAGCCAAGCCTGTTAGTGAGAAGATCAACGACTGCGACCGGTTGATCAAAAAGGTACAATCCATCCTTGAATCACTTAATGTTCCAATAATAGATTATGAAGAAGAATTAAATGAATTAAAGTTTAAATTTTCTAACCTAAGTGGTAGTCTCATGCAAACTCGCTTAGCGAATTCTATCCTAACTGATCAACTCAGCAGGGTGTCTTCAAAGAGTGAGGAGAGAAGGATGTGGATTGAGCTAAAGGAGGCGGATTTAATTAGGGCTAGGGATGAAAGTATTTATTTGCAAAGAGACAATTTAAAGTTTTTTAAACAAAGGAATGTTTTTTGTTTAATTGCTAAGCGTTTATACACTAATATTTCTCAATTGCATTTAAGTTGTGAGATAGGAAAGAAGATTCATAAGATGATTTTACCCTTCCTTGAATTTAAGGAGGATGAGATCATTGCAGAATGTGAATCAGTAGTATCATCAGAAGAGACATCCACGTCTTACAAAATTGGATTGGACAAGATTGAAACCTTCATTGATTCTAAGGAAAACAAATGTATGCTAAAAGATATTTTAGATGAAAATGATAGGTTGAAAATTAAGTCAGTCACTATTCAATCATTTGACCTGTCTAACGCCAAATTAACTCTAGAAAATAAAATGAACTTAGAAAATACGTCTGAATTTGACGAGGAAAGTGAGATGAGTGAAATCCCAGCAGAGGATGTAGTTTATTTCTCTAAGCTTATGGAGAGCGAAACCGAGAATGAGAAACCCCTCATTTCTGAAAATTTGGTTGAATTCGCTCGCATGCCAAAAGACAAGAAACAAAAACTCAAGGAAAAAGCTATGGTTTATCAAAAGGTACAAACTCTGCCAAATTAGGTTTATGCAGTTACAGGGTCACTATAAAACAAACGAAAGAATTAAGAGTCTTGGTTGAAAAAGACAATGCTTTAGGGTGCTTACTTCTGGTCTACCCTTATTGACAACGCAGACGAAACCGTAGGCTTATCTGAGAAAACTTCATGGAGGGTTAAAGAAAGATATGTTGCTGAACCCATCAACAAACCCTCAAGTTTCGACAAACCAAGCACAAGTGGAACTAAGGAAATCCCTGAAGAACCAATGACAGAACCAAATGTTCCAACAAATACAACCGAAAGTCAAAAGCAAAAGCCAAAGGCTAGCTTTAATATCCACAAATCACATTAGGAGTTAGCGGATCAAAAACACTTAAGAAAAAGATACGCAAAGAACTTGAATGAGCGAAAACGTCACTGGGAATCTCAAAATCCCAACTACGTACCTCCTAAGAAAGAATCTATGGATAAAGGGAAGGAAAAACTGAAAGGAAAAGGAAATTTCAGCCCAAATTCCTACTATACCAAAGGTCCGAACCGAACATCTACTCTCGGTTCCCAAACTAGCGTACCAAACCGAAAGTCAAATTCCGGTCCCCACTTCGGCTCTAATAACTGAAAGTCAAGTTTCAGTCCCAAGACAAGTTTCAGTTCTTCTAACTCAAAATGCAAAATAACTTATGTGAAGGACATTAAGGGAAAGGGAAAGCTAGCATCATATTTTGAGTTCCATAATAAGAAAAAGTCAGCTAACCCTAGGATTCAAAAGAAAAATCCTAAACCATCTTACAACACACTAAATAATGCACCAAAAATTAAACAAGATAAAACTAAAATCAAGGTGTATACCATTAAAAGAAAAGGTCAAACCACTCTAGTAAAAAGAGCATATTTTGTTGATGTTTCTTCTATAATTCCTTTTTTTTGTGAAAGACTTACCAGGACCCAAGAGACTTTGGGTTCCTAAATCTACTTGAATTTGCAGGTAATTAGTGATGAGCAGTTCGATGATGAATGGTATATAGATGTAACAGCCCGTATTTCCAGGTATCCTTTTTATGCTTACGTTTTTAATGTTTTGTGAGGGGACTCGGCGAGTTGGAGCTCAGACTCGCTGAGTAGGATCGCGGTTCTGGACACGGTTTCGCGCCTGGAATTGGCGAGTCCAAGGTATGGACTCGGCGAGTCCTCGCTGTTTAATGATACCCTAATTTCCCAGTCCTAAGCCCTGTTTAAAGGACCTTATGGCCCTTCATTGCAGCTACCTGGATCTTGAGAGCACCAAAGCGGCTGAGGGATTCGTGTGAGTGAGAAAGAGGCCATTGTTCACGAAATTTGTGTGTTTTTGCAAGAAAGGAAGAGGAAAGGCAAGCTAGAAGAGTTGGGGATCTTGGATCTTCTTTCATTTCATCAAAGGAGGCTTCTTGAGGTATCTTTCAGAGCTTATTTCCGTATTTTGTTGATATGATCAAATCTAGGGTTTCTTCATGCCTTATTTGCTTTGTATTGGAAGTGTGAGAGGTCCCATGGGGATATGGTGCTTGGATCTGGACCTTAGTAGGTCCAAAGAGTCCCTAATGTCATGCTTTATGTCCTCCCTTTTGGGTTGGAGGCTAGGGTTGCCATTCTAGAGGTCATTTCCCCAAAAAGAGCCTTGTAGGTGTTGTATGGTAACCAAGATATGAACTTTACGTGATGAATAAGCTTAGGAGGGCCAGATCTATGAGTGGATGGTGCGGATCTGACCTCAGAAGCTAGTTTGAGTTGATGCATGGCATGGACTCGCCGATTCTGAAGAACAGACTCGGCGAGTAGCATTAAGATTGTCCTTAACCACTTAGCGAGTGGTCTTGCCGAGTTAAGGGTCGACTCAGTGAGTCAGGGAGAGTTAGAGAGGGTTGACAGTTGGACTGAGTCGAGCTGGGACTCGCCGTGTTGTTCTTGAGACTCGGCGAGTTGAGTCGTGGTGGCCCCGCGATTCATGCCAGGTGGAACCCGTCGAGTCAGGGGAATACTCGACGTGTCAAAAGAGAATCCTAGAGAGTTGGTGAACACATATAGACTCACCGAGTCGCCCTAGTGCACTCGCCAAGTCCGGTCAAAGTTGACCGTTGACCAGAGTTGACCAGAGTAGACTCGATAGGGGTAGTCAACCTTAGTGGTAAAAGTGTTAATTAGAGATGTATGATGTTATAGGAGGATTATAGCTCGGAGGATCGAGCACGAGTGATTTCCAGGGTTCGCGGGTTATCGAGATATACGAGGTGAGTCTTCTCACTATACTTTACCTTGAGTAGGTAATCAGAGTTATGTGTCAGAGTATGTGTATGTTATGTGTATGCTATGTGTTGTACTGCATGATGTCTATGTGATTTATGCTGTGCATGTTTATAGAGTTGGAACCGGAAGGTTCCCAGAGTTAGAACCTGAGGGTTCACAGAGCTTGGGTTCACGGACCCATAGAGTTATAGCCTCGAGTGGCTAATATATGTTTATGTGGAATTTTGGGAAATCACTAAGCCTTGTGCTTATAGTGTTAGTGTTGTTGTTTCACGTACTAGCGATGACCGTGGGAAGGCGCCGGCTTGATCTGTACACACACATGGGATTTTTGATATACATTTGATCTTGGGATTTTGTATGATGTAAATTGGGATTTAAACTTAATGTTTTATGGAAATTAAATGAGAATGTTTTTATAATTTGTGAAAAATTATTTTGAAATTCACGGTGTTACAAATTGGTATCAGAGCCTTGGTTTGAGGGATTCGAGTACACCTTCGGGCATATTTGAACTCAAACTGAGGATTTGAAAAGTATTTTCAAAAAGAGTAAAAGATTTTGAAAAGAAACGCAGAGCAGAGTTGTGTGTACGATCAGTCCGCGCCCGAACGGTGATTTCCCAAAATACCCTTATGTTATGAGATATTGATACTGATATGATATATTTGCATGTTAGAGTAGGCTAGGTATTCCTATTAGGGTTAGAGTGGCCTGATTTGTGATGCCTTAGCCTAGGAAGAGGTGAGCTGCTATGAGATGCTTGAGAGTGAGTAGGTAGGAGCGAGGGGCTTATGAGAGATCTATTAGAGAGTGATTTATGCATGTTAGAGTACTTGGAATTTGGGATCCGAAGAGGAGGACTTAGGGTGTATTCTGATACGGTGCGGACAATAGTATTGGGCCCGTACTACTGAAAGCACCGGAGCGGTGTACATCCCAAGTAAGAATCTTTGGAATACCAAGGATCAAGGAGGAAAGAGTTGATGAGTGTGAGCATACTCGAAGGGGTTCTAATTTTTCGTATGTTGTATTTCAGAGGTAGATCATGGTGAGGACACGTTTGATGCCTGAGAGCAGTGGTACCAGTGATGAGGAGATCCGCCGGATCATTCATGAGGAGGTGGTTGCGGCCATCAGGACAGAGATACCGGAGATTTTTGGGTCTATTAAGACCACGCTGATTGAGACCTTTAACGAGCGCTATGCCAATCTTTCTGAGGCTGCTGTTGCAGCGGCCACCGCAGCGATTGCTGCCGCGAGGCCGCAAGGTGGTGATGCGTTGCTGTTCCGGGCGTTCAGCAACACAAAACCACTAGAGTTTGATGGGACCCAGGATCCGGTGGCAGCTATGAGGTGGATATCTGATATAGAGGGGTGCTTCTTCACTTGCTCATCTCCTGAGCATTTGAAGGTTCGGTTCGCGCTGAACCAGCTTCGCTTGGGAGCGAAGGACTGGTGGAAGTTTGTGACAGTGCATTATACGCCTGCTGAGCTTGCGGCAGTGACCTGGGAGAGGTTCACTGTCATGTTCCGAGATGAGTACGTTCCCCAGGTGGAGCGGGAGCGTTTGGCACAAGAGTTTCTAACCCTCAAGCAGGGTACTGAGTCAGTTACAGCGATCACCAGGATGTTCCATGAGAGGGCGATGTTCTGCCCTGAGCACGTGTCCACTGAGCAGGCACGTATGAGCCGATGTTTGAGTATTTTGAGGCGAGACATTCGGGAGTTCGCGGCGAACTCCTCGTACCGGACATTTGCTGAGCTTCAGGAAAATACCCGGAAGAGGGAGATTGAGCTGGAGACTCAGGCCAGGGAGGAGGCGGAGTCTCAGGGGAGGAATCGGCGACCGACACAGTCTCAGCCGGCAGCCAAGCGGGCCAAGCCCGCTGATCCCAAACCAGGGAGCCAGAAGGGCCGCACTTGTAGGAAGAGTGGCAAGGGTCACGATGGAGTCTGCAGAGCGAGATCTTGCTACAAATGTGGCAAGGAGGGGCATATGGCCAAGGATTGCCCCATGGGGTTTGCAGTGTGCTTCCACTGCAATCAGACCGGACACCGGAAGGCAGAGTGTCCGCAGTTGCGAGGGTCATCTCAGGGAGCACCTCAGGGATCTGCCCCTGCCGCCATCAGAGCTACAGAGAGTCGGCCAGTGAAGGCCGAGGCGCCGAGGGCACAAGGGAGAGCCTTTCAGCTGACCGCGGAGGAGGTCCGCGCAGCGCCCGATGTCGTGGCTGGTATGTATTCTTTCATGTATTTATTTTGATGTTGTGATATTATTCTTATGTTATGTTATGCGTAGGTACTTTTCTTGTGAATTTTGTACCTGCCTTGGTGTTATTTGATTTGGGTGCGAGTCGGTCTTTTGTATCTTTGGCTTTTAGTCAGCATATCAGTGTTCGTCGTGAGGCGTTGAGTCGGCCTCTGAGAGTTTCCATAGCTGATGAGAGGGTGATATATGCCACGGGGGTTCTCCGAGGTTGCGTGGTTGAGATTTTCGGTGTTGAGTTCCCGATTGATCTGGTTCCTATTGTTATGGGTGATGTCTGTGTCATTGTGGGCATGGATTGGTTGAGCAGATTCGGTGCGGTTATCGACTGTGAGCGACAGCTGTTGACCATACGAGACCCTAGTGGGGGAGTTCTTTCGGTATACGGCGAGGGTACACGTTCAGGATCAGCGTTTTGTTCGACCGCTAGAGCGAGGCAGTGTCTACAGCAGGGCTGTAAGGGTTTTGTGGCGTATGTGATGGATACGCAGGTGGATTTCGAGAGGCCGAGTTCAGTTGAGGAGGTTCCGGTGGTGCGTGAGTTCCCGGATGTATTTCCCGAGGAGTTGCCAGGTGTGCCTCCTGTGAGGCAAGTGGAGTTCAGTATCGATTTAGTTCCGAGGGTCGTGCCTATCCCCAAGGTGCCTTATCGCCTTGCACCTCCAGAGATGCAAGAGTTATCCTCGCAGCTTCAGGAGCTGCTGGGGAAGGGGTTTATTCGGCCGAGCAACTCGTCGTGGGGACCTGTTCGTCAAAAAGAAGGATGGTTCACACCGAATGTGTATTGATTACCGGGAGTTGAACAAGCTGACGGTCAAGAACCGTTACCCGTTGCCGAGGATCGACGATTTGTTCGATCAGTTGCAGGGAGCATCTTGGTTTTCCAAGATTTATTTGAGATCTGGATATCATCAGGTGAGGGTGCGGGATGAGGACGTCCAGAAGACAACGTTTAGAACGCGATATGGGAATTACGAGTTTGTGGTGATGCCTTTCGAGCTCACCAATGCCCCGGCAGTGTTCATGGATCTCATGAACCGAGTATGTAGACCGATGCTGGATCGGTCGGTGATTGTATTTATCGATGATATTCTGGTATATTCGAGATCTAGAGAGCAGCATGAGGAGCATTTGAGAGAGGTTCTCAGGGTTCTGAGATCGGAGAGGCTTTATGCCAAATTCTCCAAGTGTGATTTCTGGTTGTGGGAGGTCCAGTTCTTAGAACATCTCGTTAATCAGAAAGGGATATTGGTCGATCCGGCCAAGGTTGAGGCGGTGATGAGTTGGGAGGTGCCGAAGTCACCCTCCGAGATCAGGAGTTTCCTAGGGCTGGCAGGGTATTATCGGAGGTTTATTAAGGATTTCTCCAAGATCGCAGTGCCACTCACCAGATTGACTCGGAAGGGTGTTGCTTTTTCATGGGGCCCCAAGCAGCAGGCCTCCTTTGAGACACTTCGCCAGAGGTTGTGCGAAGCCCCGGTGTTAGCTCTCCCGGAAGGGATGGAGGACTTTGTGGTATTCTGTGATGCATCGATTTTGGGATTGGGAGCGGTGCTGATGCAGAGGGGGCATGTGATAGCGTATGCATTGAGGCAGCTGAAGCCTCATGAGACAAGATATCCCACCCAGGATCTAGAGTTGGGGGCAGTGGTGTTCGCCCTCAAAATTTGGCGTCACTACTTGTATGGGGTTCGGTGTACGATATACACGGACCATAAGAGTTTGAAGTATTTGATGGATCAGCCCAACCTAAATATGCGTCAGAGAAGGTGGTTGGATGTGGTCAAGGATTATGATTGTGAGATCCTGTACCACCCAGGCATGGCTAATGTGGTAGCCGATGCATTGAGCCGCAGGGCGGAGAGCACCCCGCTACGGGAGGTATGTTTGAGATTGACCGTGATAGCCCCGGTATTGGACGCTATTCGTGGGGCACAGGCCGAGGCTGTGCAACCTGAGATGCAGAAGAGGGAACGGGTTGTTGGTTTGGTTTCAGAGTTCGTTACCGATGGTCGGGGGCTTATGACATTTCAGGGGCGTATATGGGTACCGTTTGTGGGAGGAACGCATACTATTTTGATGGAGGAGGCGCATCGGTCGAAATTTTCGATCCATCCGGGGGCCACTAAGATGTATTTGGATGTGAGAAAGGAGTATTGGTGGCCCTGTATGAAGAGGGATGTTGCGTGGTTTGTTGAGAGGTGCTTGACCTGCCGTAGGGTTAAGGCCGAGCACCAGAGGCCGCATGGCAAGTTGCAGCCATTGGAAGTTCCCGAGTGGAAGTGGGAACAGATCACTATGGATTTCATCACCAAATTGCCGAGGACTGCCAGAGGAGTTGATGCAATTTGGGTGATTGTGGACAGGTTGACGAAGAGCGCTCACCTCCTTGCCATCAGTGAGAGTTCTTCAGCAGAGAAATTGGCAGAGGTGTATGTGAGGGAAGTGGTATCTCGGCATGGGGTGTCGATCTCGATTGTTTCAGACCATGATGTGCGCTTCACTTCCATATTCTGGAAGAAATTTCATGAGGATTTGGGTACTAGACTGCATTTTAGTACCGCATATCATCCCCAGACAGACGGTCAGAGTGAGCGGACGATTCAGACGCTTGAGGACATGCTCCGAGGATGTGTGTTGGATTTCGGGGGTAGCTGGGATGTGTATTTACCCTTGGCAGAGTTTTCCTACAACAACAGCCGTCATTCGAGCATTGGTATGCCGCCCTTTGAGCTGTTGTATGGGAGGAGGTGTCGGACCCCTATTTGTTGGGGAGAGGTTGGTCAGCGGGTGATGGGCAGTACAGAGATCGTGCTTCAGACGACAGAGCAGATTCAGCAGGTCAGACAGAGGTTGTTGACCGCTCCGAGCCGACAGAAGAGTTATGTAGACAGGCGCCGGTCCGAGCTTGAGTTTCAGGTCGGCGACCTTGTACTCCTGAAGGTCTCTCCTTGGAAAGGAGTGATTCGATTCAGGAAGAGGGGTAAGTTGGGACCCCGATATATTGGTCCTTTCCGAGTGATCGCGAGGGTAGGCCAGGTAGCCTATCGTTTGGATTTGCTAGCAGAGTTGGGGCAGATTCACGACACTTTTCATGTGTCGCAGCTGAGAAAGTGTATAGTCGATGAGTCGGTAGTGGTTCCATTAGAGGATATTCAGGTGGATGCGAGCCTGAATTATGCCGAGAGACCAGTGGCCATCAGGGATCGGAAAATCAGGGTTTTGAGGAACAAGGAAGTACCCCTGGTGTTGGTTCAGTAGCAGCATCGGAGGGGATCGGAGATAACCTGGGAGCCGGAATGTGAGATGCGTGAGCAGCATCCGGAGCTATTTGCAGAACGAGACTTCGAGGGCGAAGTCTAGTTCTAGTGGGGGAGAATTGTAACAACCCGGATTTCCAGGTATCCTTTTTATGCTTATGTTTTTAATGTTTTGTGAGGGGACTCGGCGAGTTGGAGCTCAGACTCACCGAGTAGGATCACGGTTCTGGATGCGGGTTCGCGCCTGGACTCGGCGAGTCCAAGGTATGGACTCGGCGATTCCTCGCTGTTTAATGAAACCCTAATTTCCCGGTCCTAAGCCCTATTTAAAGGACCTTATGGCCCTTCATTGCGGCTACGTGGATCTTGAGAGCACCAAAGCGGCTGACGGATTCGTGTGAGTGAGAAAGAGGCCATTGTTCACCAAATTTGTGTGTTTTTGCATGCAAGGAAGAGGAAAGGCAAGCTAGAAGAGTTGGGGAGCTTGGATCTTCTTTCATTTCATCAGAGGAGGCTTCTTGAGGTATCTTTCGGAGCTTATTTCCGTATTTTGTTGAGAGTGAGCAGGTTGACGAAGAGCGCTCACTTCCTTGCCATCAGTGAGAGATCTTCAGCAGAGAAATTGGCAGAGGTGTATGTGAGGGAAGTGGTATCTCGGCATGGGGTGCCGATCTCGATTGTTTCGGACCATGATGTGCGCTTCACTTCCAGATTCTGGAAGAAATTTCATGAGGAGTTGGGTACTAGATTGCATTTTAGTACCGCATATCATCCCCAGACAGACGGTCAAAGTGAGCGGACGATTCAGACGCTTGAGGACATGCTCCAAGCATGTGTGTTGGATTTCGGGGGTAGCTGGGATGCGTATTTACCCTTGGCAGAGTTTTCCTACAACAACAGCCATCATTTGAGCATTGGTATGCCGCCCTTTGAGCTGTTGTATGGGAGGAGGTGTCGGACCCCTATTTGTTGGGGAGAGGTTGGTCAGCGGGTGATGGGCAGTACAAAGATCGTGCTTCAGACGACAGAGCAGATTCAGCAGGTCAGACAGAGGTTGTTGACCGCTCAGAGCCGACATAGGAGTTATGCAGACAGGCGCCGGTCCGAGCTTGAGTTTCAGGTCGGCGACCTTGTACTCCTGAAGGTCTCTCCTTGGAAAGGAGTGATTCGATTCAGGAAGAGGGGCAAGTTGGGACCCCGATATATTGGTCCTTTCCGAGTGATCGCGAGGATAGGCCGGGTAGCCAATCGTTTGGATTTGCCAGCAGAGTTGGGTCTTCATGTGTCGCAGCTGAGAAAGTGTATAGCCGATGAGTCGGTAGTGGTTCCATTAGAGGATATTCAGGTGGATGCAAGCCTGAATTATGCCGAGAGACCAGTGGCCATCAGGGATCGGAAAATCAGGGTTTTGAGGAACAAGGAAGTACCCCTGGTGTTGGTTCAGTGGCAACATCGGAGGGGATCGGAGATGACCTAGGAGCCGGAATGTGAGATGCGTGAGCAGCATCCGGAGCTATTTGCAGAGCGAGACTTCGAGGGCGAAGTCTAGTTCTAGTGGGGGAGAATTGTAACAGCCCAGATTTCCAGGTATCCTTTTTATGCTTATGTTTTTAATGTTTTGTGAGGGGACTCGGCGAGTTGGAGCTCAGACTCGCCGAGTAGGATCGCGGTTCTGGACGCGGGTTCGCGCTTGGACTCGGCGAGTCCTTGCTGTTTAATGAAACCCTAATTTCCCGGTCCTAAGCCCTATTTAAAGGACCTTATGGCCCTTCATTGCGGCTACCTGGATCTTGAGAGCACCAAAGCGGCTGAGGGATTCGTGTGAGTGAAAAAGAGGCCATTGTTCACCAAATTTGTATGTTTTTGCAAGAAAGGAAGAGGAAAGGCAAGCTAGAAGAGTTGGGGAGCTTGGATCTTCTTTCATTTCATCAGAGGAGGCTTCTTGAGGTATCTTTCAGAGCTTATTTCCGTATTTTGTTGATATGATAAAATCTAGGGTTTCTTCATGCCTTATTTGCTTTGTATTGGAAGTGTGAGAGGTCCCATGGGGATATGGTGCTTGGATCTGGACCTTAGTAGGTCCAGAGAGTCCCTAATGTCATGCTTTATGTCCCACCTTTTGGGTTGGAGGCTAGGGTTGCCATTCTAGAGGTCATTTCCCCAAAAAGAGCCTTGTAGGTGTTGTATGGTAACCAAGATATGAACTTTACGTGATGAATAAGTTTAGGAGGGCCAGATCTATGAGTGGATGGTGCGGATCTGACCTCAGAAGCTAGTTTGAGTTGATGCATGGCATGGACTCGCCGAGTCTGAAGAACAGACTCGGCGAGTAGCATGAAGATTGTCCTTAACCACTCAGCGAGTGGTCTTGCCGAGTTAAGGGTCGACTCAGTGAGTCAGGGAGAGTTAGAGAGGGTTGACAGTTAGATTGAGTCGAGCTGGGACTCGCCGAGTTGTTCTTGAGACTCGGCGAGTTGAGTCGTGGTGGCCCCGCGATTCATGCCAGGTGGAACCCGTCGAGTCAGGGGAATACTCGACGTGTCAAAAGAGAATCCTAGAGAGTTGGAGAACACGTATAGACTCGCCGAGTCGCCCTAGTGCACTCGCCGAGTCCGGTCAAAGTTGACCGTTGACCAGAGTTGACCAGAGTTGACTCGATAGGGGTAGTCAACCTTAGTGGTAAAAGTGTTAATTAGAGATGTATGGTGTTATAGGAGGATTATAGCTCGGAGGATCGGGCACGAGTGATTTCCAGGGTTCGCGGGTTATCGAGATATACGAGGTGAGTCTTCTCACTATACTTTACCTTGAGTAGGTAATCAGAGTTATGTGTTAGAGTATGTGTATGTTATGTGTATGATATGTGTTGTACTGCATGATGTCTATGTGATTTATGTTGTGCATGTTTATAGAGTTGGAACCGGAAGGTTCCCAGAGTTAGAACCTGAGGGTTCACAGAGCTTGGGTGCACGGGCCCATAGAGTTATAGCCTCGAGTGGCTTATATATGTTTATGTGGTATTTTGGGGAACTCACTAAGCCTTGTGCTTACAGTGTTAGTGTTGTTGTTTCAGGTACTAGCGATGACCGTGGGAAGGTGTCGGCTTGATCTGTACACACACATGGGATTTTTGATATACATTTGATCTTGGGATTTTGTATGATGTAAATTGGGATTTAAACTTAATGTTTTATGGAAATTAAATGAGAATGTTTTTATAATTTGTGAAAAATTATTTTGAAATTCACGGTGTTACAATAGACAGTGGCTGCTCGCGTCACATGACAGGAAGGAAGAGCTGAGGGAGTTTCGGTCCCTAAAAGATGGTGGGTGTGTAAAGTATGGAAATAACTCCTATGGAACAACCAATAGAGATTTGTCGATTCTAAAAGTGGCGTATGTGGAAGGATTGCAGCATAACCTCATCAATGTGTCACAATTAGTTGTGGGAACAGGTCTGAAAGTATCATTTGATGATGAGGGCTCTGAAATAATTGAAAAGCAATCGAAAAAGGTTCTGTTAAAATCTGAACGCAAGGGAGAGATGTATCCTTTAAATCTCAACCCAATATGAGGAAAACCAGCAATATGTCTACTATCCAAGGAAAATACAGATGAAAGTTGGTTGTGGCATCAACGTCTATCGCATCTGAACTTCAAAGACATTAATAAGTTGGTGCTTGGTGATCATGTTCGAGGCCTCCCTCTTCTGAAGTTTGAGAAGGAACATCTGTGTGTAGCATGTGATATGGGCAAACAAAGCAGAAAGAGCCACCCTACATGAATCAATACAAAGATTATTGAAGCTATTGAACTATTGCACATTAACTTATGTGGACCTTCGGCTGTCGAGAGTATCGGTGGTAGTAAGTATATTCTTGTCATTGTAGATGATTTTTCACGCTTCACCTAGGTTTTCTTTCTTAAACAGAAATCAGACGCAACTCCCAAGTTGAATACATTTATTAAGCAAGTGGAAGTTCAGCTGAGAAAGACAGTAAGGAATATAGAAGTGACAATGGGCTGGAATTCAAGAATAAAGATTTTGAGGACATTCTGGATGATAAGGGGATCACTCACAACTTTTCGTCCCCTTATAAACCACAACATAATGGGATTGTTGAAAGACGAAACCGTTCTTTATGTGAGGCAGCCATAACCATGCTCAGTTTCGCTTCTCTTCTATTATACTTATGGGCTGATGCAGTTGCAACCGCATGCTACACTCAGAACCGTTCCTTCCTTAACAAAAGATTCTCAATCACTCCATATGAGATCTTAAATAATCGAAAGCCCAATGTTAAATTTTTCCACGTGTACGGTTCAAGATGTTTCATCTTTAACTCAAAAGAGAACCGAAACAAGTTTGACGTCAAAGCAGATGAGGAAATCTTTCTTGGTTATTCACTCTCTTCAAAAGCTTACAGAGTTTTGAATAAACGATCCAACCGGATTGAAGAAACATATTACGTAACCTTTGACGATAATTACATGAAGAAAGTTTAGAGGAGTGAAAGTGACTTCGGGGAAATTTTTCCTGCATCAGGACAAGTCTCAGTTCGCATATCCAACTTGTTCGAAGAATACATTCGGTTATTTGATGAACCAGAGAAAGCGGTACACTCAGAAGCAAAAGTGGCAGATAACAAAATTGATAACTCAAAAAGATCATCGATGAAGCTGCAAAAGAAATGGAAAGTGAACCTCCTAAAACAACAGGCGCTCAACCCTCAGCTGACTCTCTAATCAACGGCTCAACATTCAAGGGGACAGTTCATCAGTACCAAAGACAAACAAAGTATCTTCCGAGGGGGAGAATTTAATAACGTCCCCAACTCATAAAGGTCCAGTCAAGGGGGAGAATCCAACTCCCACAAAAAATACAAACTCTGATGCTGCCACAGGTTACACTTCACCAACCGAGGGGGAGAAAGAGAGTGCAACTGATGAAGGTGAGGGTGATCAATCAAAACTTGAAGAGGAAGTGAATGCTGAATTGAATCCAACTTATGACCCAAATTATCCTCCATTAGTGAAATGGACCAAGGACCATCCCAAAAGACAAATTATTAGTGAATCGTCTGAGAAAGTTCTTACTCGTTCTCAATTGAAAGCGAAACGAATTGCATTATTCTCTAAAGTTGAATTATGCATTTTTAATTCGTTCATCTCCAAAATCAAACCAAAAACAGTTAATGCTGCACTTGATCATTCTGAATGGGTTCAAGCAATGCAAGATGAGCTCCATGAGTTCAAACGTAACCGAGTTTGGAGGTGATTCCCACACCAACGGATGCTTTTGTGGTCAGCTTGAAATGGGTTTTTAGAAATAAATTTTACAAAGAGGGAAATGTGATTCGCAACAAGGCTCGGTTGGCGGTGAAAGGATACTGCCAAGAGGAAGGGATAGATTATGAGGAAACCTTCGCTCCAGTAGCTAGGTTGAAATCAGTTAGAATCTTCCTAGCATATGTTGCTCATAAAAACTTCGAAGTTTTCCAAATGGATGTCGAATGTGCTTTCTTGAATGGAGAACTAGAAGAAACAGTGTATGTTGAGCAACCTCCCGGGTTTGTGAACGAGAAATTTCCTGATCATTGCTATGTGTTGGATAAAGTGGTTTATGGTTTGAATCAAGCACCGGGAGCCTAGTATGAAACTTTAACTCGTTTTCTGAAAATGTCGAGATTTAAGCAAGGTTCGGTTGACCCAACCTTCTTCCGAAAGAAAGAAGGAGAACATCTAATGATAGTTTAGATTTATGTCGATGATATAATCTTCGACTCTACGAATCCTAGCTTAACAGCTGAATTCAGAATGTTGATGGAGACTAAATTTGAAATGAGCGCAATGGTTCCAATTAATTTTTTCCTTCATTTAAATATTAGATAGGGACCCGAAGGTATCTTTATCAACCAGGAGGCGTATACAAATAACTTGTTAACAAAATTTGGCAAGACAGGATACTCAAAAAGTAAAGGTTCCAATGGCATTAGGCACTAAGTTAACACCATCTCTGGAAAAACCTGTTGTTGACATAACACTATATCGTCAAATGATAGGGTCCCTTATGTATCTAACAGCTAGTAGACCGGATACTATGTTTTCTGTTTGTTATTATGATAGGTTTCAAGCTAATCCAAGAGAACCTCACATGGTGGCAGTGAAAAATATCTTTAGTTACCTAAAGCGAACCTCATCTCTCGGTCTCTGGTATCCGGCTAAATCTGGATTTTTTTATTCAAGCTTTTTCTGATGCTGATATTGGAGGATGTGGTCTGGACCGAAAGAGCACTATAGGTGGGTGTCAACTTCTTGACGGAAAAATTGTTATCTGGCAGTCCAAGAAGCAAACCTGTGTATCACTTTCAACAGAAGAAGCTGAGTATTTAGCTGCAGCATCTTGTACTTCTCAAGTAATATGGATTCAAAGTCAACTGAGAGATTACGGGCTGAGTATGAAGAAGATTCTTCTCTATTGTGACTCAGAAAGTGCAATAATAATTTGTCACAATCCAGTGCAACACTCAAAAACTAAGCACATTGCACTTAGATATCATTTCATCAAGGATCATGTAGAAGATGGGAACGTGGAAGTACATTTTGTTCGATCCTTTGATCAACTGGCTGACATATTCACTAAAGCCTTACCTAAAGCATATTTTAATAAAATTTTACAAGGTCTGGGAATAATGGAAGCAGAGTTGGTACCGAATCCTCAAATCTTGCACTAAAAATTAGACAAACGAAATGGAGTGAACGCTCGGTCTATTTCGGCTCTAGAATTTTAAGGAACCGAACGCTCGGTCTATTTCGGCTCCATAATATTTGGGAACCGAAGTGAACCGACCGCTTGGTCTATTTCGGCTCTAGAATTTTAAGGAACCGAAATGAACCGAACGCTCGATCTATTTTGCTTCACTCAATAAAGATAAGGTTTCGGTTGTATATTCTGTATATTCTTTTATCTCTATTCTTTTAACTACTTTTTGTTTTTACTATTTTTCAAAAAACTTCGAAAATCCAAAAATATTTTCTCTTTCTGTTTTTATTCTTTTTCAAAAAATTTCCAAAATCCAAAAATATTTTTGTTTTGTTCGGTTTGTATGTTTTGTTTGTGTGGTGTGTTTGCTTGCTCATTTTGTTAAATAGGTTCCAAGTATACCAGTACAGCAGAATTTGGAGCTGAGGCAGGTATGATTATTCTTTTATGAACTAGTTAAGGGTCCCTAGAAGCATGTTGTTGCATGTTGATCAACGCCTCTACGACTTAGAGCAAGGCCTTAATGATTCAATCTATACCTATCGTTTCTTCCCAATCAGGCTGTTAAAATTATCTTGATCTAGAGCTACCTTACTCTTCTCATATGAGTTAAGAGTTTTTCTTTTTAGTCACGTCTTTATAGCAGGGTATTGTTGGTTCTTTAGCCATCCTCCTTATATTCTCCATCACCTTTCGGTTCCTCACTGTAACCCTTGAGACTCTCGGTTATTACCACTAGGTTTATGGTTGCATAAAATATGTGTTTGTGATCTTAGATACGTATACCACGTGCTGAGTGAAACCCAAAATTCAACGCCTATAATGAATTGACGGTGAACTATTACATTCAAGATCTTACTGGTTACCTACTGAAATCTCTTTTTTTTTTAGTGATCTTTTATGAATTTGTCTAACACCAAGGCTTTTCTTCCCATAAAGATCCAGTTTATTTTTGTTTTTGAGATTTCTATTACTTCTTTAGTCATTATAAAACATATCCTACTTACTTGTTCAACAGACCACATCGGTCTCGCAAGTAATTCCAATGTTCGGTCTTATATTAAGAATTGACATTTGGTTGAAGATAAGCCACCTTAAGCCTATGATTTAAAAAGATGTCTTTCAATGTTTCTTTACAAACACTTGATCGTATTTTTCAGGAGACCAAACAAACACTTCAAGTCTATCTTGACTTTGAAGGAAGTGATTCTTGCCTGGAATCACCTGATTTTTATCTTATAATAAGGAATCACTCACACCCAATACACATTTGCTTTATTTCTTTATCTTTTGTAACTCTATTGCACGATAATTTTAATTTTCCAACATTCTGGTGGCTATAAGTTCAAGTTTTATTTGACTAAACAGGGGTAATTCTAATTCTTAAAGCGAAACTGAATTTCAAACGATGAATGAGGATAAGTATTTGGGCGCATGAATTTGAACGGTCTCTATACCCACGCGTGCTGACGTATACCTAGGAGTAACCAACCTATGACATCGCACTTTTCAGGCGACGTTACAGTGATCACGTCCTTATCATAATGATTTTTCTCTCTCCTGGCAACGGTATATAAAGGGGTTATGCTTTTATTTATCTTTTACCAGCAACAAAGTCTCTCACATTACAAGGCAAGTTGAAACTATTCATCTTCCTTCGTTGATCAACAATGGTGACTTCTTCATCAGTTCACGATCAGACTGCTTCGTCCACAATGCTTTCGATCAAGCCAAATCAGAATATGATCATCGAACTCAACCCGTTTCTGTATGATTCATATATGCTGCACATAGTTGAGTGTTTGAACTATTCACCACTGGTTCTAGCCCTAACGCAGGTGGAAGCTGTTCCGATGTCACTCTTATCCCAGGTTTATTCTACCGCCACATATGACAAGAACAAAGAACGTATCTACTTTCAAATCCATGCCAAAAAGGCCTCTATTTCAAAAGGGAGGTTTTGTTCGCTGTTGCATCTGGATGTGGATTCCTCTGTCATCTCATCGGACTTCATCACAACTACCCAATTGTTTTCAATGCTCTACGAGATGGGTTATACGAATGTGCTCACCACAATTACAAAGGTTAAGAAGTCTTGTTTACCGCCTCAGTTGAATGGATTGCTTACTCTTCTCATCAAGAGTTTGGCAGAGAGAAGTGCTGGATCTGATGGCACCAACAAGGGTTTCCTGACTCTTCTCTATGGAATTTACAATGGTCTCAATCTTGATTATGGGACACTTATCTGGTATCAAGTGGTGCAGAGCCTCAACACTTCTACGAGGCATTCAGAAATTTCAGGCGGTCGGTTCTGGACTCTTATTACACGAAGAGCATTTGATACTTTGGAGATTCTTGTGATGAAGGATGCCCTAGTCGCGTCCATTGCTACGTTTCACACCAAGAAGATCATCATATCTGATCCAATAAATTTCCCTCACAATGGCTCTATTCCTGAGTCTATGTATCAGTATGTCACAGCCGAAAGTCATGTTATGGCTGATTACTGCAAACATCCTCCTAAGGGATCGAGATTCCTATCTCCGGAATAGCAGACTGCCCTGGAAGCTGTAGATAAGCCTTGCAACCGAGGGAAACGGGCAACAACCAAAAAGGAGGCGACAAAGGAGGATAAGTGTAAGTCTTCTAAGTCAAAGAAGTGCAAGTAAGAGAATGGGGATTCTTCTAAACCTAAGAAGATTAAGAAAATGGCAAAGCGGTCCAAGAGTCCTACTCCTCCTAGCTCAGACAATCATGAGGAAGATGAAGATGAGGAAATTTGTCATGACACACCGAGAGGTAATACTCCTCCCCGATCTCCTACTCCAACCGAATCTTCTCATCCCAAACTTCCAACCCCACCTCCATCACCGAAACAGACTATTCCAGTTTCGGTTGTTCCTTTTCCTCAAACTATCGTATTGCAAACAACAACTTCTTTTCCACCACCACCACCTGTTTCTTCCATTCCTATTTCTACAACTTCCTTACCCCCACCTATAATTTCCCAATCCACCACCACTACCATTCCTGAACTGATAGTAGGAGTCAACGTATCTGATACGGGGGCACCTACTGAAACCAAACCTCCGGTTATCACTAAACCTCTTTCACCCTCACATTTCACTGATTCTAGTGCCACTCTCGGTGGTGCTAATGATGAGTATGACTCTACATACTTCAGTCCCTATCGGCTTCCTACTGATGAGAATGATGATGCTCCAATCACCAACCAAAACTTGCAGAGCATTCATGAGAAATTGGATAAATTGCTTGACGATAGCAAGTCCTATAGTGGTGTTGTGCTAAAAGCCTTTTTGGACACTGCCCTTGAGCAATACACTGACTCCATTGACAAATCAACTAAGGCTGTTAATGAATCTACTTCTTCCTGTCAAAAGGCCTCTGTTGATGTTGCGAATATTGTTCATACTACTCAGATTTTTCTCGAGTCTCTTAAAGGGCATGTTGTTACAAGTGCAGCCAAGGTGCAAGCCTCTGTGGATTCGTTTTCCAAGTTTGAAGATGTTCATTCTTCCATCCAAGTAGAGAACACTTCACTTCTTAGTTCAGTGTCTTCTCGGCTGGAATCTCTTCACGCTGATCTCGCAAAAGAAAGTGCTCTGAAAGAAGAACTTGCTCGACAAGCCTCAACAATTGAAGTTCAGAAGGTTCAGCTAGCTTAGGCTGAAAAAGAAATTGGTTTGTTGCAGACCGAGAGAGCTATTTTTCGCAGCTGTGTAGGGGATGTGACGGCTATGCTCACCAACATTCTTAGTGCATCCTATCCTCACTTTGACCATTTGGAATCATCTCACTACCAAACTTCTTCCTGCCCTTGCATTGTTACACGAGATGAAGGGTGATTCGGAGAAGTTTATTGCTCTAAAACAAGGGGGAGAGGGTGCTCATCAACCAAAGGTTAAAACTGAAACTGATCCTACTCAACTAAAGGTTAATGTTACAACCGAACTGAAAGATAATGTAGCTTCAGGTTCTGGTTTACAAGCCAAGAGAAAGGAGATTGAAGATGATAGCGATGATGATGTTGAGGAAACCATTGTTGAGGCTCTCAAAAGAAAGAAGAGAGACCGAGAGTTGGATGAAACTCTAAAAATTGCATGGGAAGCAGAGGAGAGGGAAAGGAGAAACAAGGAAGAAGAACAAGCCTACTTGAACTGCAAGAAGGCCTTATGTCCCTTATGGACAAAAGAGGCATATCAATCAAGCTATCAAGTTTCCAAGCGTTTATTGGTTGGAACCTGTTGCTTCGTTTGATGGTGACAATTCCAAGGACTCGTAGTTCGATGTGCCGATAACACGAAAGGCATTCACTTTTCACTGTTTTGATTCGACTGCCGAGGTTCCTTTTCCTCATCCAAAGGTTGACTGAGAGCTTATTGATTTCTATCTAAAGTATAGGAAACCTCAGTACATGACATGGAGTGCACAGAAGATAATTACTGTCAAGGTGTTGAAGCCTACACCTGCTGGGAAGTTTGTAAATGTTAATTTCAAAATCACACGAGGATTTGCAAACTCGGTGTCAATTATTTCCCTAGCAGATCTTCCAAATCTAAATCCTCACGACTGCATTTGCAATCTAAACCCGGAGCTCTCGGTTCCTATTTATAGGACGTTGAAGCCTCGGAGTACATTGGGGGTAGCGTACGTGCCTAGCCTATTGATTACGCGTCGGAGCTACTACATTGCATGGCACACATGCGAGGGAGGGGTGATGGAGGGTCGACGTGGCCAATCCGAGACCAAGCCTTCGGGTACGTGGGGCTTACTCCTTCAAGAATGCAAACTTCAAAAATTCATAACTTTTGCCTAAGATCTCCGTCTTTAACATTCTTTATATCCACGCGTAGGTGAGATTATGATCTATAACTTTCGTTTAGACTCCGTTGGCTAATTTTGATTTATTTTTATTGTTATATTTTTAATAGTCCGGGACAGGAAAAGTCTGTTAAAAATTCATAACTTCTTCATCTGACGTCCATTTTTGTCTGTCTTTTTATTGTTGTAATACTATTGACGAGATCTTCAACTCTCATTTAGGTTGTGTTGGCTAAAAATCACTTGATCTTTATTTCGTGTTTTCACCTGTCTACTGCTAAACAGAAACTTAGAAAAATCATAACTTTCTCATACGAAGTCAGATTCGGACGTTCTTCTTATGCACACTCTCGATTTAATGTATTCTATGACTTTCATTTAGATTGTTAAGGCTAAAAAGTATCTTATTGAAAATTCACTTTTCACACTTAACAGTGTTTTACCGGTTTTAATGCGGATTTTTGATTGGTCATAACTTCTTCGTTATAACTCGAGTTTTAGTGTTCTTTATATTTTTGAAACTCTCGTTGCAATATCTACTACATTATTCATCCTAATAAAGATTATTGAACAATGTATTTTTGAGGGTCGATTATGTAAATGTACATAGTATGCGAGAATTTATGTTTATTATTTTAAAAAGAACTTCCAATTGATCTATACTATTACATAGATTCAAAATAACGGGTTGTTACAAGAACAAAATAAAAGTAATTGGATGTTGGACACTACAGTTAAACCTGGATAGTTATGTAATCATATCTGGGATCAATATAGCCTGATCAACTATATTTATTTGAAATATGACCAACATGTGTTTGGGAGTGATTGTAGCACTGCAACAAGTCTAAAACTTACCTAAGTACCAGAAGAATTCTAGAATCAAAAATAAAATTTAAAATACTATAGGAGTATTTTAGAATACTATAAACAACAAAACTGAAAACTTATCAACTTCTTATATTTAGAAGGTCAAGAATCAAACATATAATTAAAATACTAAAGAAGTATTTTAGGTACCATAAATAACTTAAGGTAATTTTTAAAAAGACCTTTTGGGGAAGGTCTATAATTACTAAGTATATATAATTTAAGGTTATACATAGTTGAGATTTTATAGACTCAGAATAGGTGATTTTCACTCTACTTCTTATTCCTTGTTTGATTGTGGTTTTAGAGTAGAATAACTTATTCGAAGGTCTATTTGATATGGATTATGTATAATCTATACACACTTTCGTGATTATAGAAAGACCAGAAAGGATCATCTTCATAAACATTTAAGTTTTATTGATCCCATAGATTCTTTAAGACATTCCTATTCTCGTATAAACCACTTAGATAGATATAGCCCCTCCAACAACCAAAAGAAGGATCCATCAGAGTTTCATTAGGAGAATTTTGAGAAAGAAACTATTGAAGTCATTTAGTGCCCTTACCTTATCAAGGGCACTGAAGAGAAGTTTGCATGAACTTCCGAGATTCGAACTCTCCATTATAAAGTAATCGGGATCAGTGATAGAATCGGAAGTAAGACGACACAAGAATTCAATATACCTACAGAGGGTAAGGACACCGTGTAGATACTAGGAGGGAACAAACCATTGCCGCCCATATTAGAACAAATAATAGAGGAAAACCACACATGTCCATATGAAGCATTTGAGTGCCTTTTCATCATAGTAATAACTAATAAACTAATGCAACCTAGAGAGTTAGTGAATATATTACTCGCATTAGGTTTTAAGCTTATCATTTTTTCTGTCATGGCTAACAACAGTAAATCGGATCACGAAATCTCAATTGAGAGTAATTATTTCCCAAGTTTATAAGTCTATTTTGTGTAGACTCTATTATGAACTACTTTCAAATCTTTTCGAAAGTTGGAAAATGATATCCTCCAGTGAAAGCTAACCTAGTCCGGATGACACCTGCCTTATGACCATTCTAGAAACTTACTTCTACTCCTTACCAGGACTGCATCATAGGGATGTAGGTTGAATTATCGGAAACAGTATAACAAAACAAAAAAGTTCATTCACATAAATGATTAGAATACATATAGAGCCAACCATAAACGCTCACGAACTCATTTTCTTATCATATAACAGAATCATGCTTCCAAGGAAACGAAACCAACCCGCTTCCAAAACACCAATCCTTCATATGGATATGAATACTTTTCAAGCTGCGGTCACAACTGTCATGACTCACCTCAACGCTAACAACGCAAATGGCAGTGGAATTGTTATCGGTAATCCCAATCAAGGTGATAACCAAGTGGAACAACGAGTGCGTATTCATAACGACACTACGAACCTCAAATCTAAGAACAACAAACGGATGTTCTGAGATAAAAAGAAAGGAAAATCACCTCAAAAGTTAGCCAATAAACAACAACCAGTGGCAGCCTCTGTGGCCACGACATTTGTTGCTCCTACTACTGTTTCTACTGGTATCCCTGTTGCCCCTATCCCAGCAAGGCAGTATGTAGGAAATCTACCCAAGTGCAGAGAGTGCAGCTTCCATGTAATGCCCGTGTTTCTAGGCTAGGCATTAATGATGATGTAATAGTCTTAGTTAACCTTTGTAACTCATTTAAAAATAATAAATAGGAATTATATGAATATTATGTGAATTATGTGTTTATTTACTTAATTATTAGGATTTAATAAGTTAAGAATAAAAATAAGCGTCAAAAATAAACGTTAGATGAACTTGATATCTAAGAATGAAGCTGCAGTGGTTGAAACAAGGATTCCAGAGATATAAAGAATAACAAAATCCAAGTTATAACGAAGAAGTGATGACTTGTCAAAGTTTCGCCACAGAACCGGCACGACGTTGTATGATGTAAAAAGTGAATTGATGATAAAAATGCTTTTTAGCCTTAGTGATCTAAATGAAATTCATAGTATTCGTTAAACCGAGAGCTTGCATAAAAAGAACTCTCAAATCTGACTTCGTATGAGGAAGTTATGATTTTTCTAAGTTTCATCTTAGCTGTATGCAGCCCGAAACGAGAATTTTAGATTGAGTGATTTTTAGCCAAAACAAGCTAAACGAGAATCAAAGATCTTGTTGATAGTAGTTCAACGGTAAAAAGACAGACGAAAATGGACGTCGAATGAAGAAGTTATGAATTTTTAACGGACTTTTCCTTTCCTGGTCTGTTAAAAATATAACTTTAAAATTTAAATCAAAATTAGCCAACGGAGTCTAAACGAAAGTTTTAGAGCACAGTCTCAGCTACGCGTGGATATAAAGAATGTCATAAATGGAGCTCGTATGCAGAAGTTACGAATATTTGAAGTTTGGAAAATGGGAGTACGCCCAACATACCAGAGTACGCCCAGCGTACTCGTGTACGTAACTCGGACTCCATCACCTTCCATACTCCATTTCATGAATGCCACATGTTCGTATCTTAGATGGATCCGAAGTTATCCCCTTGTACGCCCAGCGAAGAACCTCGCGAGGTAGTACGCCCCATGTACCTGGGCATTACGCCCAACGTACTAAGGAGCTCCAGCCTCATATTAATTGGAACTGATGCCATCCAAATTTTTGTTACAAATGTCCATTCTCTTACATTATTCTCTCTCCTAAATTGCAAGAAATACCCCCGAAGCCTAGTGTATCGCCATAGCACCCGAAGCAAGTTCCAGAGCCCCGAAGATCCCAAGAAAAAGAGTTTTCGAGCTGAAACTCTATCCACGTGAAGCCCGGTTTTTTGAGAAAACACCCCAGTTTCATCGAAGAATATTATTTTAAGAGATAAGGTGCTGCCCAATTATCGTCTTAACAAGTGAGTGTGTAGTTACTTTCATCTTACACATAGATATGAAGTATTTTCTATAAAATACGTGGTATGTGTAATTATATTGTTTGTTTATTTGAGGTGGATGTTGAATAGTTGTTTTGTACAAATTTTAACATGTATATGTGTTTTTATCTAAAAAAATGTTGGGTAAAACATGGGTAGATGAAATAGTTTATGTGTGTAAAAATGATGAGAGGCGTCGATGTTGTTTTTGTAGTCTTCTAGCGGAGTATAGATGACGACCACGGACCATTCTAGACAGTCCAGTGGAGCGCTAGCAGGTTCGCAACCTGTAGGTATTGGTGAACTATATGTTCATTGGTGTACTCCATCCCCCTCATGGTTGCCTTAAGGACATGTATGGATGAGGAATCCCCTTAGCAATAGTGTCCATCCCGATGAGGATCCTTACGCTAGGTCCCTTTTGATAGGTGTTTAGGGACGTAAATTGAGGATAATAGCAATGGGTAATCATGCTTATTGTTGGTTGTTGAAATTAATAAATTTATTGTTGGTTGATGAAAAATAATAAATTTATCATTTGTGGGTTAAAAACCCTATATGCTGACCAGGCTCCCAAGTCTGACCCACTCAGCTTTTTATATTACAGGTAGTGGACCCAGAGCATAGTTTGGATGATGACGAGGGATTTTTGGATTATAGGCCAGTAGATGTAAATATCTATTGTAAGGCATATAATGTACTGTTTATGCTTTTGGTATGTATCAGAACATGACATCCCAAGGTTTTGATATATATAATGAAAATATATATTTCTTTAAGAAAAGTTTTGATAAATTTTTATCATGTTTTGTTTTGGGGACAAATTCCGCAACAACTTTTAAAAAGATTACTATGATCTTATTTTAAAATCATAAACTAAATTGGTCTTTCTTGGCCAAGAAATTTGGGTATGTCACATTTCATCACTTGGGAGTCTGGCAAGTGATACATTGCATGAACTGCAACAAGAACGGGTACACTACCCGTTTCTACCAAATTCCGATCCGACACATTACTTCAACCACCAATGTTGGAACCAATCCAATATGCCACCTTTGTGGTGAAATAGGACATTTCAAGAGGGACTGTCCAACTGAGAAGAATAGTGGGGGAGCAGGAGGAGTTTGACCCCAGAGTATGGGAAAACATCAAAGAACCCTTGCTATAATTATAATTACTCTCTCGTTCGAACCAAATCATGGCTCTCGTATAAAACTCGGAACCCTAACAGGTAAAGCTATGATGGCTTAGTGTATGCGTTAAGGTCATTTATAAATAAGATTTATCAGAACCCTCATTTAGTTGTATTTAGTAATTTTGGTAAAATAGGGTGCGTAATAATCATTTCTTCTTCCAATCAGCATAATATCTAATTCTTCAAGAAGTTCCAACATTGTCATCCGACATGGTTTGGCTTGGTCGCTACCATGGAAAATTTTTGTGTTGTGTAAAAGAACTCTTCCCTTAATCAACAGTCAAATGAAATTCTTGTTGGATTAGTGTCTAAGTCCATAACTATTTTGGTATGTACTTCACCCGATGGTGCATGGTCCTTTTGGGTTGCCTTCACCAAAGCAACTTGATAGGATGAATTATGGAGAGAAAGGATTAAATATGATTTATTAATATATTATGGGAATAATATATTAAAGGAGAAATCATATTGTTTAATTAATATTAGTCAATAATTAATTGGTAATTAGTTTTGTGACTAAAAGAGATTAATTAAACTTAAGGGACTGGAATTGTAATTATAGGATAATTGCAATTTAGGCTATGGATTGTCTTAAATTAAGGAGTGGACAAATTCTATGGGGAAGCCCATAAGGAAATCGTCCAAGGCCTTAATTAAAGGATTCCATGGGTTGCTTAGGGCTTAAGCATCCAAATTAGGGTTTCCTTGTTAGATAACGCTAATTCCCTAACTATATATAAGAACCTTATGACCCAAAAACGTGGTGAAGCTTTATTCTAGGGTTAGAACACATTTTGGGCAGCCTCCATCCTCTCTCCTCTTCATCCTCTTACTTATGGTGTTTGTGAACCATTAGAGGAGTGACATTTGTGACTCTAAGCTTTCTAAAGTCATTACAAAGAGATTTGGGATTGTTATTGCTACATAACAATCAAGGTAACATCTTAAACCTCTTCTCATGTTAATATGATTACTTGAATGCTAAAATTAGGGTTTATAGTCTTGGATAACTTGCATGTACAATAGAGAAACCTAGATCCAAGCATTAGGGTTTGTATGAGTACATATGATGTTCTTAGGACCAAAACCCATCTGTGGTATCAGAGACTAGATTGGTTTCTATTGTATTGATGCCTTGTTAATTTGTTCATGCTTGAAAAATCGTTTTTTGCCTCCAGCCTGATGTACTCGGCGAGTCCATAAGGGGACTCGACGAGTTTAACTGTCAGACAGACGGATTTTTGGGATTTTTAACCTATTTTGACTTAGGATAATTGCCATAATTGTTTAAACTTAATAAAATTCGAATTTTGTTAATCCCTTATGATTATCCTTGTTAAAATAAAAGATTTTGGTCATCTAATTAGATAATTGTTACCTTATTTGGTATATGTTAAGTTATGGAAATTATTTGATCATTATCTTGCAAGAATTTGAACTAGATCTAATTAGATAACCACCAATTATAGTTAATTGCCTTATTTGAATTATGTGATCTAAAATATTCTTGACAAAGTTTGGAATAGTTTCAAATTAATCCCTTTAGGTTTTATAGTTTAAATTAGAACTCAAAAGTTTAGTTTTGAAATTTAAATAGTTGAAACCCTAGTGTTTTGAAAAGGTTTCAAAACTTGCCCTCAAGTTTTGGAATTTAAATTTTGATTAATAGTTTAATTTTGATGTATATTTAAATTCTAAACCCTAAGTTTTTGAAATGTTTCAAAACTTGCCCTCAAGTTTTGGAATTTAAAAGTTGATTAAAAGTTTAATTTAGGAATGTTAAATTCTAAAACCCTAGTATTGTTTTGAAGAGTTCATATCACACCCTTATGGTTTTATTAATTAATTAAGGTGTATAATTAAAAGAAGTTTAATAAACCCATAAAAGTTTAGGTTTACAATTTAATTGAATTAAAAATATAATTGTTAAATTTGACCACCTAATATTTTAAAAGTGTAAAATACACCCTATACTATATATATAACATTAAAAGTCTAACATTATATATATGTATGAGTAAAAGTCAGTCTTACCGTTAGTAGGCCTCATTCACGAAGCTGGTCTATAAGGGGTGTTTAAGGAAATTGCCTATAAAATGGCGATTGAATGGGTATCCACTCTTACCCACTGCACTCTTGACTAGTGGAGGGTCGTTAGCCGAACGGGTAGGATAGGACAAAACCTTCCATTATAAGTATAATGAAGTATAAAAGTAACTAAATGTTTTCATAAAATTCCCAATCTTAGTTACTTAGGCAAAGTGAATTGATGCAATTCCATAAAATTACACTTTGTGCCCTTGAGAAGACGTTAGTGGAGCGTGTGTGGTTTACCAGCACACTAAATGGTTCTAAGCAAAGGTAGCAAATGGTGACTCAATGTTTGTCATAGTTCGGTGGAGCGTGTGTGGTTTACCGGCACATCGAATAGATGACTGTAACATCTGAGGGCACCATGTAAGTTTGCATGGTTATTCACACCCGCTTTGTGATCCTCGGCATCCCAGTCACAAACAAGAGGGGCATATCGAGAGTTAAACATGCCATTGAAATGTTCAATGAATCTCAAAGGATCTAGGAGTTTTCATAGATTTAGAACTTAAATTTCTTTTTCGTTTTTCATGGTGGAAATTAGTGAATCGTCATTCACTTACCATCAAATGTTCTGCAATTTGGTTTACGGGATCCCTCTACCATTTTGTAGAATATTGTGTTGGGTACTAGCCTTAGTATCTCATTTGGGTGATTTACTACGGACTCAATCAATCAACTAACTTGAATTTGTTTTCTCCCGTTTTGTAGATGTCAAAGTTTGACAACTATGGTCTTCCCAAATCCCGTGGAACAAGCTTTCCACGTGAAGATGATATTCCACGATTCGATCGAGGAACAAGAAATCATGCTTCACTTCCTCCACCTCCTCCAATTATTCTCCCTAACCCACAAGTTCAAAGACTTGAAAAGTTCAAGATCACTCAAGCCCTTTTGGCAAGTAAACAAAAGAAGGAAAGCCAGTGTGTGCACACGTCCTAGGGATGAAGTCACACATTGATAGGTTAAGAATGTTGGGATCCATTGTCTGTAAGAAAATGGCTGTTGATTGGGTTCTTCAGTCACTTCCTAACTCATATGGTGAGTTCGTAAGAAAGTACTATATGATGAACCGCGATGTGACCCTTATAGATCTCACCTATATGCTTATTGCTGCTGAATCAGAAATGTTTTGGCGCAATGGAAAAGCAAAGTTGATTGGTGAATCTGCCTTTAAGACCTCTATGGATATAGACAATGGAAACGAAAGACATGCTATGATCGGAAATTTTGATCATAAGAGAAAGGCAATGTCTAAAGTAGTTCCATGTCATTGTTCCAAAAGAGTCAATTTGCTTTTATTGCCACGAGAAAGGGCATTGGAGACGAAGCTGCCCCATTTAACTAAGAAATCTAAGAGATGGGAGAGTCGAAACGTATGGCTCTAATATAGGTAAAATCCATTGACTAACTCTTTTAAGCTTATATTCTAGATTCTTAATACATAATGTGATAAGATTATAATTGATGTTTTGTAGGATCGAAGAAAAGAAAGGAAGCTTAAGGGAAGAAGTGAGCAGAAACTAACCGTGAAGGAATGGATTTCGATCGCATTTCTCGAAGATTAGATTCTTGAGCTAATACTTAGAGTTAGAATTAGATTACTAAGAAAGATGTATTAGCATAGTTTTTCAATGAATTGTATTGTAAGGAAAAAAAATTTCCGCAATAAAATAAATTTTGATTTTATATTATTTATTTATCCTTGCAATGGCTTATATGAAAAATTGATGTTTGAATGTTTCTATTATTAGCAATAATGGATTTGGTTCTTATTATGTTATTTATGGAAAGTCGAGAGTTTACCAAATAGGGAGAGTTTCTCATCGCCCAAGTTTCAATTGGATAGAAACTTGGAATCATGCAACTTGGTTGCAGGATGAATGAAAAATTTCATATTTGGAAATTAGACTAATTCATTGACAAAGTGTCAAGTGAAGGACTAGGAGATCGAGTACACAAAGTTGCGTGTTGATCAAGTCAACCATAAGAGTAACAAAGATATTTGTCATGATTTACTAAAGGTTTAGTAAATATGATTATACTTACAAGATTAAGTGTAATTCTGAATTGATTGAAAAAGTTTAAATCAATAGCAGAACGAATAAGAAGAATCAAGTAGGCAGAAAGATAAAAGTTTCTCCATTCTAAGAAGAAGGGAGAGTACCTTTTATGCTTTATGATAGGTCTTAATGATTAAGAACCATATCTCAATTGATCCTCTAAGTAATTCTTAGCACAATTGTATGTTTAAGAAGAGGAATCAAGGATTGAAGAAATGGTTAAATCAAGAATTCTATCATACTTCGTTCCAATGACAAGTCTTAAAGTTAAGATTGTGACAATGAGTGAAAGGTATTAAAGGTTTATGACACTCATCAAATGTGGAAAGTTGTGATGTCTTGAATAAGACAAAGACCAACTAGGATCAATTTATGAAGTCTTTTGATAAAAGCTACACTAACTCTTGAATATTTGTCAAAAAATGTTTATTGACAAGAGAATCTTATATGTCAAGGAGTCAGTGGGAGTCTTAATGGTCTTGAAAAGTTTCAAGAACAAATCAAATAAACCTTATCGATCATCACTAGCACACGAGTTGAGGTTTACAACCTATCATGTTGACGTTATTTTGTTTCTGTGCTATTCCAATTGAGTTAATTATACATGTGAGTTCTATGAGTTCTCATTTGAATGCATAAAAGGCAAGGACCTTGATCAATGGAAAGTACATTGATAAGAAAAGGTGAGTTGTTAACTACTTGGAAGACATGGTGGGCAGCTGATCTACCATAAAGGCAAGAAATCGAGATCAAGAAAGTTCGATCCATATGAGTTAGAATTTGTCGTAAACTTTGGTTTTGACAAATTCACATGGATAGGAACAAATACACCATTTAAATCTAAGTCTAATAAGATTTCCTCCTTCATGAAAACGATTGTGAGGAAATGCTTTCACTAAGAAAGATTTTAAGAAGATAGTGATTGTAAAATTGCATTCTCGAATTCGATTATGGTTACGGTATCCCTTTCCATAATTTGAATTGTGAGGTTTGGGAATTGTTTACACACACATATGAACTATCTAAGTCAAAGGTGTATAAGTTAAAGAAGCCTTGATAAAAGATTATCAAAGCACTAAGTATTAGAAACATGAATTTAAGAAATTCAATAACCATTGTTTTTCTGGAAGTTAAGTTGTTTCTGAATAGATGTCAAAGCTAGTGGGAGCATAAGTGTTATGTTTTATAATAATCATCATGATAGTGGGAGCATAAATGTTATGATTGTATGATTATTGAGGCACGTATTGCAAGTTGGCAATATTAATTATAGAAAACAAGAGTTATACCTTGCAAAGTCGTAAGGGTTGTAAAGTTGTTTTGCTATAATTAAGGGAGAGAATATTATGCTTCATTTCCAATCTAAAGCATTAGGTTGAGAAATGTTAATAAATTTAGTCAAGGGTACATAGTGTGTTCTTAAAATTTCGATTATGATTACGGCATTCCTCTTCACAATTCGAATTTTGAGAACATAGCAAATAAAACATTATGCATTGTGTCCCATACGCTTCGAGTATAGGATCGATTGAAAACGCTTTAATGCTTGACCATTCTAAAATTTTCCAAATGTCTAGCGCATTTAGAGGGAAAAAGGACATGAATCGGTTTTGACTAATATAATTAAACAACTATCTAAGGACAATCCAAAGTTCGCCGAGGATTGGTTGCTTGTGAGTATTTGGAAGCATGGTATTGAATGGACCATATCGACATTATTATGAATAGAAAAGATTCTATTAAGAATAAGTTGTCATATGGAAAATATGGAAATGTTTCCATATTGGATGGACAATATCGACATTATTACGAATAGATAAGATTCTATTAAGAATAAGTTGTCATATGGAAAATACGGAAGCGTATCCATATTGGGAATTGAATATTGAAAAATCTATGTCTAGAAAAGAAACTTTTATGCAAAAGGATGTTCAAAGGAATGTACTTTGAGTGAGAGACATCATATCTACAGAATTTTCTTGTAACAATCTCCGATAGAGGACTTTGTAATATCATTGACAATAATCTTTGTGACTTTGGTGCAGTGACATTACGAAAGGATCATTGCATAAAGTGTTAGAATCTAGCATATTCTAAAAGTAGCAAGAATTTGATATTCTTACACTTATGAAAAAGGATTTGGAGTTGTGAAATGAGAATGATTGGAAATGTACTCAATTTGATCTATTTCACAAAGTAAGAACCATAGGTAAACATTGTGTGCATGCTAGGAGCATGGGACAAGTGTAATAATTCAAGTAAGAAGTTGATTACCCGAAACGACAAATAATGAGTAATCGATATGGTGATAAATAAAAGGAGTTTTATTTATACTCAAAGGTTTGAGGCCATATATGATTAGTATTATTCTTGTGTTTCACTTTGCATGTTTTGACTTCCAGAATAATTGAGTTTATTAAGAATAATCGAATTATTCAAACGGACCACAGTTAGTCATACGTTGGAAGTAAGTATGAATGAAGACAGTCATCAATTGGTTTGTAGATTGTCTATAAGGTATTAGACATAAGCAAATGTTTGTTGCAACGTTCATGAGTGCTTATGAATATGATTTGAGCATTGGATTAAACCCACACTCACTTGGATCACTCCATGAATTGCATCACGAGTGATTGGTGAGACGATAACATCTTATATTCTTGAAACCGAGATGTGTGAGTTGTATCTTGCAAATCGGTTGCACATTGATAATATGTAAACGCACTAGTAACTTGGTCTTATAAAACATATTGTTGTGTGTGATTCGGTGAGTGAGTGCAAGCAAGCATTGTATCAAAGTTTATCCGTTCCTTTTATCCAAAGTAGGATAAAAGCGATATCTTTGGGCCCCTCGATGATTTTGTGATGACAAACGTAAATGCTCAGCCGGGCTAGGGCTAATTTGATTTGTTCAATTAGTCAGTCGTCATAAATCAGGAATCGAGATATAGTACAAAGAGAATGATTTGAAATCATATCTCATATGATATCTAGAATGGAGTAATATATGATCCCTTATCTAAGGACATGCGTATCTGATAGGATCAGAGTTGACATCGGCTTTGGAAAGCTACGATTGCAGATTAGGATCTGAAGTCATACTTATAATAGTTATTAGACTTATCCAAGTGGGAGACTGTTGGATTAGTGTCTAAGTCCATAACTATTTTGGTATGTACTTGACCCGATGGTGCATGGTCCTTTTGGGTTGCCTTCACCAAAGCAACTTGATAGGATGAATTATGGAGAGAAAGGATTAAATATGATTTATTAATATATTATGGGAATAATATATTAAAGGAGAAATCATATTGTTTAATTAATATTAGTCAATAATTAATTGGTAATTAGTTTTGTGACTAAAAGAGATTAATTAAACTTAAGGGACTGCAATTGTAATTATAGGATAATTGCAATTTGGGCTATGGATTGTCTTAAATTAAGGAGTGGACGAATTCTATGGGGAAGCCCATAAGGAAATCATCCAAGGCATTAATTAAAGGAGTCCATGGGTTGCTTAGGGCTTAAGCATCCAAATTAGGGTTTCCTTGTTAGATAACCCTAATTGCCTAACTATATATAAGAACCTTATGACCCAAAAACGTGGTGAAGCTTTATTCTAAGGTTAGAACACGTTTTGGGCAGCCTCCATCCTCTCTCCTCTTCATCCTCTTGCTTATGGTGTTTGTGAACCATTAGAGGAGTGACATTTGTGACTCTAAGCTTTCTAAAGTCATTACAAGGAGATTTGGGATTGTTATTGCTATATAAAAATCAAGGTAACATCTTAAACCTATTCTCATGTTAATATGATTACTTGAATGCTAGAATTAGGGTTTATAGTCTTGGATAACTTGCATGTACAATAGAGAAACCTAGATCCAAGCATTAGGGTTTGTATGAGTACATATGATGTTCTTAGGACCAAAACCCATCAATTCTTCCAATCCATAACGCAAACCCTTATATCATCTCTCACTTCAGAACTTCAGAAGTACCCTTGCAAGGGGTACCGCGCCCTTCTAGCCTACCCAATAGTTAATAGACTTCAAGCGAAAAACACCAAAGAAGTCACATAAGTCAGTAACCACCCGAAGTATAACCAATAGATCTGTGAGAAAGACCACTCGTACCATAGGCCAAGTCCAAGAATAGAGAGTAAGAACTCATTAGGTTAATCAATCGTTGCTAAGTGTATACGCAAGAGTGGTATATAATTTAGGCTCAATAAGATTTAGGATGTGTGATTCCGCCATATCTCCTGTTCCTTGTCTAGATGTGGACTTGGGACAGAGCCACCCACCCGAACGTTTGTCCATCTAAAATTTTATACGACTTGTATACACGAGGTGATAGTCGATGACCTAAGTATGAGTCTTATCATGAACTTTAGAGAAAAACCTCGCATGCTTACTACAAACAACCGGAGATACTTGAGTGTAGATGGTAGCGGATTGCAAAGAACTTCATAATCATGTGAACCAAGGAAACAAGTGGACTTGATTGCTATTTTGGGTGATCGTCGTCAGATTAGCCAAATTTGTGCCCTTCCTACAATTTTAAGGAATCAGAAAAAATATAGAAGTTAGCTAGGCCATGTGTCCGAGAAATTAGTTAGACTGCACGGTGTTTCAATATATGTTATCTCTGTTTGAGATAGTAGAATCATCTCCCAGTAAAGGCAGTCACTTCAGAAATTTTTGGGGAACTAGGCCAGTCATGATGCATAGCCTACCATCCTTAAACCAACATATAGAATGAGAAAATGATTCAAGCATTAGAAGTTGTGCGGAGAGCATATGTGATAGACTTTGGTAGAATAAGAATACCCACTTACCAACTGTTCGAGTCCTTGACCATTCTAGCATTAAAACTTTCTCCATTCGAAACCCTATTTGGTCGCGAGTGCACATCCTCTTTGCACTGGATTAAAGTAGGCGACACGCAACTAGCTAGAGGTCCCATTTCCAGACGGCACCTTTGTTGGTATGGAATACATCCGAAAAACTATTGAGAAGAGAGTACAAATCCAGGAGCGACGTGAAGCTCCCAGGGTCTGGCAGGAAAAAAAACTAACGCTATCGATAAGAGAAAACCCTTGGAAATTCCAGGTTGGTGACCTCGTAAGGTGAAGGTCTCACTCGGAAGGGGAAAATACACCTTGGAAAGCGGGGAATACTAAATACAAGGTACATAAGATCATTTGAGATTCTTATTAGGGTTGATCCAGTGGCTTATAGACTCCGACTACCTTGGGAATGCAATGACATACACCCTACTTTCCATGTCTTTAAGTTGAAAACTGGTCGTCTGATGAGACTTTTGTTATCCCACTCACATTGAACGAGGTAAGCGAGAACCTCAACTTATTGGAAGAATGCGTAGAAATCCTAGAAAGCGAAGTCGTTAGGACTAATCAGATTCATGTCCTGATAGTGAAGGTTTGCTGGAATGCCAAGCGGGGACCTGAGTTCACTTGGGAGCGCGAGGACCGAATTAAAGTTAAATATCCTCAACTTTTTCCTTAGTTTATCTGTATTTTCTTAAACTCTAATTTTGGGACGAATTCCGTTTAACAGGGGGATGATGTGACAACCCAAAATTTCTATCTTGTAAAGTCAATCAATGTAATCAAAAGCCAGACTTGTATCTGTTACCTTTTAGCCTTGCTATGGGTTATTCTAGGAGTTTTTAAGCCTTTTACACTTAGGACTTAATGCTATGAAGTGTGAGTAATGAATCTAGGAATTTCAAATTGAGCTAAGAACATCCATCAAGGGATGTTTATAGCCCAAACTAGGTTTACGACCATAAACCCATGTTTGGCCGTAAACCCCTCACTACTTGTATAGATTTCCTTCACTTTTCTTCATTTCTCGCATCCTCCACCCAAGAACACTCAAACTCTCTCAAGTATCATCAAGGGAATCCATCATTTCTATTCGAAAACGTATGTGATTGATCCCTTTTTCTAGTTAATCTTCTTGATCATATGAATCCTATGAATCACATCCTTGAATTCATCACTTTTCCTTCAAGATCTTCAAGTCTTCATCTTTTCACCAAGAACACCAAGAGCACATACATGTTCTTGGGTCATAAACACCTTCAAGGCTTCAATTAACATCTAATTGTGCTTTGGGACTTCATTTGTTATCTCAAGCATCCTATATCTATCTCCCATAGCAATCACTCACTAGCAGGTGAGTTCATACCCCTAAATTTACCTTTTAATGATTGTAAATGCTTTTATTGGGGGTGGGGGGTAGGGGATACAAGCAAAAAACAAAATAGTTGTGTAATAAATCACAGATGATTTATAACTATCAAACCAAGAGATTCCGTATACTTCAAAAGTATGTTACCATACAAACTGTTTCAAATCCTTTTTATAAAGTGACATCAAGTCATAAATAATCATTTAAATGGTTAAAACTCTTTTTATATGATAAACTCTTTAAATATTTTACAAAACTGTTTTAAACTTATATATTGTCAAAATCATGTGTATATAGATATAGTTATATACATAAGATTTAAAGGAATTTGGACTAATAGTTCTCTTTATTTCATTTTCCTCGTTTAGATGTGGAATTAGGTGTTTTCCCGAATGTCGTTTAAATCTTACTTTTATATTATGTTTATGTATGTAGATATAAAAGGACTTTCAATCAGTTCAATACCATTGCGTAGCAAAGGTGTAAAAACATAAGCAATCATTTAATTACAGAGCTTACTAGTAAACTATAATAGGTATAGTTTAGGAGGTTGGTACTTACTATTTCTAGAACTGAAAACTACATGAATCACTACTTACATGAGTTAGTTCTTACATGAGTCAGTTCATACATGAGTCAGTTCAAACATAAAATAACAAGAACAGAAAGGAACATACAATAACAAGAACAGAAAGGAACATACAATAAAAAGAACGAAAAGGAACATACATCCTTTTACAAAGATAAATAACAACAATGTGAGATACTACTTCACGACATAACAATATACTTGTTATGTCGTGTTTTGTAACCAGAGTCTCCTGGAGAGAGAGCGGGCATTGTGTGTATAGATCTATATGGGACTGACAATCCCACATCCTAACTGTTAGCTACAGTCAGGCAGGCAAGCCAAGGGGTGACAAATGTCACATAAGTTTTGACGCCAGCAGGTCGTCGTGTTAAATACTCATCAATCAGTATGGTTATAACCACAACACATATTAACCTTAATTAACAAATTGGTGTTAAGGTAGTTAGAGCTTCATTGGTTACTTTATACAACATTACTATACACTTTCATTTTCCCATTACATTCATATAGTGATCTTCTCACATAAAAAGTAATGTAAACTATTTTCTAATAATGATAGTCATATAGTTGGGAAAACACTCATTTTTACAGAAGAACAAGCATACAAAACAGTCGGGTCTTGGTAGAAGACTACTTTCCATTTCCGTAGAAAATATAGGATTTTCTAGGAAGTAAACAAACATTTAATAACACACTTACAAACATTTTCATCAAAATTATGCAAACTTTGGACACTAAAATACTTATGAACTCACTAGCTTTAATGTTGATCTAATCTTTCAAAATAACTTGTATTCTCAGGTCACCAGTAGACAGGTACACTAGACTAGGTTTTGAGAAGACGAAGCATGTTTAAGACTCATCTTTTATTTTGATATATATATTTTTGGTCGCCTAAAAAAACATTCAGAACACACTTATATTAACTATATTATTAATGCAATGGATGATGTTGTTGCTTGTTTTACTATTGTGCATTGTTATGATACTAAACATGACGTCCTCCTCCCCCGAACATTTTTGCCATTCTGGTTTGGAGGTGTGACACCCAGATAGACCGAGGGCCCGGTGAGGGCAGACCAGTCATACTATAGAATCTATATGCATGTTGTTTGTTATTATATGGTTATGGTTTGTATGGCGTTGGTATTTTGGGGTAACTCACTAAGGTTTGGATTCACAGTTTTAGATTTTGTCTCAAGTACTTCGGATGATAGCGGGAAGGCGAAGGCGGGATCGTGCACCTCCTTTTCTTATCTGGGATACTCTAATATGATACTATTTTGAAACCATTTTGTAATAAATAATGATTTTGGATGTTTGAAAAAGTTTAAAATTTTTGTGAAATTTATGGATGTTACAAGTCCTCTTCGTGTAAAGGCTCTAACCCTAACCATCCATTTGAACCTCACAACTAAAATTCATGATGCTCAGCTAGAAGCACTCAAAATTCAGAATATCGTAGAGTAAAACCTGTGAGGTATGGAAAAATAATTCTACCTCAAGGAAGACGGATCACGATATTTCATGAACCGAATTTGGACCCCCAAAGTTTGGTGAAAGTCAAGAGTTTAGTTTTAAACGAAGCTCATAAATCAAAATACTCAATACATATAGGATCAAACAAGATGTATTTTGATCTCAAAAATCTTTTTTGATGGCCAATATGAAGGCATAAATTGCCACATATTTCAGTAAATGTTTGACTTGCTCCAAAGTCAAGGCATAGCACCAAAATCTATCTGGTGTGCTACAACAATCGTAGATCCCATAATGGAAGTGGGAAAAGATAAAGATGGACTTCATAACAGAGCTTCCAAAAACATAAGCGGATATGACACCATCAGCGTAGTAGTTAACCACTTGACCAAGTCCCCCCACTTCTTAGCCATCAAAGAAACTGACAAGATGGAGAAACTCACCAGGACCTATCTCGGAGAGATAGTCAAACTACATGTCATGCCAATATATATCATATAGGAATGATATAGTAGATTCACTTCCATATTTTGCCAATCACTACAAACGTCCCTACAAATGAAATTCGATATGAGTACAACATACCATCCTCAAACGGATGGCCATATGAAAAGAACAATACAAATCTGGAAGATATGCTCCATGCTTGTGTGATAGAATTCGGTAATGAACGGGACACTCATTTTCCATTGTTGAATTTATTGGATTAGGTGTCTAAGCCAATAACTATAATTGGTATATGCTTGAATTGATAGTAGCACAATTCTTTTGTGTTGGCCTCAAAACTGGCAACTTGACAAGATGACTTCTAGAGAGAGGTTGAATTTATTGTTTGATTAATTAATTGAAATAAACAATTTATTAATATATTATGACAATAATATATTAGTATAAAATTATAATATTTAATTAATATTTAATCATAATTAATTGGAATTAATTTTGGGTTTAAAAGAATTAACTAAAAGTGTACGACTAAAGTGCAATTATTCAATAGTTGAGCAAGAGGTTCCAGAACCTTCATAGGGAAGGAGGTGGACGGTTTCCATATGGATAATCTAGGTTTTCTAGATTACCCCACGTGGATAAATGAGGAGTTGGATAATTACCAATTTGAATAATTAATATTATATTCAGATTAGGGTTATCCACGGCATCCCAGCTGCACTATAAATAGATCTGTACACCTTAAGATTTTTGGCCACTTGAACCCTAGAGGAAGAGCCAAAATTCCTAACTCTCCTTTTCCTCACTCTTCTCTCACCCTCTTGCTAGTGTTGGGTGTGATCTACTAGAGGCACGAAAATTGTGGTGCTTGCTCTTTAAGCTACAACAACACAAGGGTTCTTGTTATTCTTCAATAACAATCAAAGGTATGTGTGACAACCCGAAATTTCCATTCTGTACAAACTCTATCACTTCAATAGAAGTTATAGCAGTCACAGTTAATTTTCAGAGTTTTTCGCGTAAGTTTGAGTAATTCAGAGTTTGCACTTCAGGAAATATCAGGAGAGTGGGTGCACTAGGGTTTTGTGCAACACTGTTATTTCAACACTCTATTATATTAGAGATCATTACAGGAATAAAAATATTTTCTGCCAAAAATATCTCAGGACTATAAATAGAATTCTGAACCAAATTCATTCATTATTCACATTTCCAACTAGAGAAAAGCCATTTTCTCTCTCACGGATCTTCGGGTTTTTATCCCAAAACGTGAGTACCTCTTTCTAGTAATGTTAGAAAGCTTTATATGTGTTTATAACATGATTTAGAAGGCTAAATCACTAGATTTAGGAGTTTACTCCCCAAGGTGTTCTTGGGCGATAAACTCCCGAAACAAAGCCAAGACCGACCCTTGTGTTATGCAACTGCCTTAGACTCATATGTATGTGTGTTAGGGACAAGAAAACAACCAAGAATCACCCAAGTTTAGGAGTTCACGGCCCAAGAGTTTCTTAGGCCGTAAACTCCCTTTTCAAACTCAAAATGGTGCTTTTAAGGCACCTAAAGCTTAGGACTTTTATCTAGACTTGTTCCCATTTAATCTAAGGCCTTAAACACATCAAAATCACTTATCAAAGTGAGTTTACCGCCAAGACTTTGTTCTTGGGCCGTAAACATGAAAGAAGGGCACCAAAGTGTGCCTAATGTCTTCATATGCTTGGATTAAAAGCCTAGAACTTATACCACCTATTCTTGAGGCTTGAAATCAACAAGAACACCATTCCAAGGGAGTTTACGGCCGTAAACTCCAAAGGAAATGGTCTTAGGGCCGTAAACTCCTAAATGGAGTGTTTCTAGACCTTAAACCCTTCCAAGAATTTAACCACCAAGTTGGAATAATTCTAGGAATCATTTGGAACTTCAAAACACACAAAACACCCATCGTTGGGAGTTTACGGCCGTAAACTCAAGAGTTTACAACCGTAAATTCCATGTGTATTAGTATATGAGGAGTAAACTTATATATGGGGTCCTTTGGAACCCTAAACATAAGTACCTTGTCCAACAATAGCTTAGATGCAATCCTTAGGGCTTAAAACACTTATATAAAGTGTTTATTATGTCTAGGATGTCTTAACATTATCAATTAGTGATTTGAGACTAATTGAGTGCATATATGTGTGATTATATGTTCATTAGGATCGTAGTGTGTGTACAAGTCCTCGCTTGACACCTAGCAATCCTATACCGTTCAGTTCATCCCAATCACCAACTACAGGTGAGTTCATACCCCTTAATCGATGTTTTAAAGGATTTTAAATGATTTAATGGGGGGGGGGGGGGAATACAAGTAGGAAAACAGTATGTTATTCAATCAATCTTATGTATTTTATAAGTGTGTTTTCACTCAGTAGATTTCACATATTTCAAAAGGTGTTACATGAAATGGTTTTCTATCTTAAAATACCTTGATAACAAAAGTATTAGTTTTGAAATGTTTATTAAAATGACATCAAGTCATTCTTAATTATTGTTCAAAACTCCTAGATATCTTGCAAAACCGTTATTTTTACCTTCTTGAACGAAACTACACTTATACGCATATGTTCTTATATATGTATCGATGTTATAGTTTCCATCCTTCGTTCAGTTTCCCACACCCTAGTGTATCGAGGGTGCATAAATCTACTTGATCAACCAATTACTTTCCAGTTAATTATCATAGGGATAGTTAGAAGAAACAAACATTTATTCCTATTACAAGGAATCACACGAGAGTCAGTTCATTCATGAGTCTATACCAATACCTTATATGATACATGAGTACACTTACTTAGGATTACATGATACATGAATATGTTTCCATATACTTACCTGTTACATGAATACACTTACATGAATACCATACAGGAACATTGTTACTTAGGTGCATTATCTTGTATTTACTTACATGGATACTTGTACTTAGAACTACGAGGATGATTTATTAGTATTTACTGTGTAAATTATCTTTCCTGTCCCAGTTCAATGGGATGATTCGGTGGGACATACCATTCCGAACCCCACTGATTAGCACTAGTGGTCGATGAACGTCTATGGATGTCTAAGGTTGTCACTTATTTAGTAGTCAATGACGGGACTAACCATCCCTCTATCCACTGTTGCAACAGTGGATGAGATGTGACTCTTCGGATGTCCATAGGGTCTATCTTTCGCTTCGGCGATGTCGTGTTTGTCCTGGTGACCCAAGAAATTAACACTTACATGATTATATTTTTCCTGTTTACTTTATTTTATGATACTTTCACATAAACGAGGAGTTAGACTAAGTACTCTAGTACTAGTAAATAGAAAGGAAAAGCTATCATATTTCTTACAAAACATTCGGGTCTTGGTAGAAGACTACATAGTCATAACAAAACATTCGGGTCTTGGTAGAAGACTACACTTCATACTTATAGAACATTCGGGTCTTGGTAGAAGACTACACTTCATACTTATAGAACATTCGGTTCTTGGTAGAAGACTACCTAGTCATAACAAAACATTCGAGTCTTGGTAGAAGACTACACTTCATACTTCTAGAACATTTGGGTCTTGGTAGAAGACTACATAGTCATAACAAAACATTCGGGTCTTGGTAGAAGGCTACATAGTCATAACAAAAGATTCGGGTCTTGGCAGAAGACTACACTTCATACTTATAGGAAATAAGGGATTTTCTAGGGCTTTTCATACTTACATCAACGTTTTCATTTAAAGGTTTACATGACTTTTAAAAAAGCTTTTAGTAAGCAAGACAATAACACTTAAATACTTATGAATTCACCAGATTTAAAGCTGATACTCTCTTTCAAAATAACTTGTATTCTCAGGTCAATAGTAGACAGGTACGATGGCCAGGTTTTGAGAAGACGGAGCAGACAAGTCTCGTCTTTTATTTTGATTGTATATTTTTGGTGTCTTATTACAATGAAAGAACACACATGTATTAAACTTTACTTATAATGCAATGGATGATGTTGTTGCTTGTTTATTATATTACACTGTTGTGATACTGTACATGACGTCCTCCACCCCTGAACGTTTCCGCCGTTCGTGGTTTTGGGGTGTGACAGACTGGTATCAGAGCATTGTTTATAGTGAATATAGTATAGCAACCCATAAAAGATATACTAACTATAAATACATCGGGATTAAAACACTCTGTCTCAGAGTTATACTTTTAAATAATAAAATATTTAAGTAAGTATACGTGCCTGCATTCATACTAAAATCAGTGTCACAATGACAAGAACAAAAGTATTACGATTGTTGAATATCACAAGTAAGCTTGGGGATATATGGTTAGTCTTGGGACTGGCAACACCTGATCAACTATGTTGGTCCAAGGAGTGATTAGCATATGCCCAAGAATGGTTGTGATATGGCAACAAGTCTAAAAACTTACCAACACAACCATAAAGAAATACCATATGGGTATTTGATCTTACTGTAATAATCTTAGTTAGTTCGTCTATTTTAGCTATTTCTTATATCCCTTTTCTCGCATAGATTAAAATGGCTGGATTTCACCATGGCGATCCGTACTTCCCAAACCAAGGCAATGCTGGTTGGCTAGAGGCAGAACCAGAAGATGATCACCCAATCCCTTTGGATGATCACCATGTTGAGGGTTTTTCCGATAGTTCTGACTCGGAGCCAGAAGTCAACAACCTACCCCCAGGTGCTCAAAACCCAAACCTGAACCCCCGTCCCGCATTTCAAGGACCCACACCTCTGTGGGCCACTAACTTGAATACATGGAGTCATGAATAAGGTCAGCCCATTCCTTACAATGGAGACCGTAGTTTCTACAACCTCATTGAAGGAGGTTCTGCTGATAGAGTCCTACCGATCATGGTGCGTAGGATTTCTCGGAACACGATAATGGCTCAGGCGACTATCAATCAAGTCTTGGAAGTTGACGCCAACTCTGGTGTTAACACTGTCCACATTCGCCAACTAGAGTCTGCTCATGAAAGGACTCTGGTCCGCAATGCAAATCTGCAGAGGGAACTTACTGAAATCCGAGCTGAAGTTAGAGAACTTCGAGCTCAGCAAGCAAGGTCAGACAGGCGTATAAGGGACATTGAACGTCCACTGTCGGGATCAAGAACTCGTGCTAGCAGTTCTCGTCGCCAATAGAATATCGTCAACTCGTCTTTTGGGTATAACCTAGTTTATGTAAAACTATGGTCTAATTTCCTGTCTTTATAAGTCTTAGACCTTTTAGGTCTTGATCTAGTCTTAATTCTGTCAAAATTTTCCATCTTGGTTGATGTAAGGCCTACTTCTAGGCCATTTTTCCCGAACTTGTTACATCTGTAATTCAAGTATTATTGACAGATATCTAATCTTATGGAAATCATTATCTAAATACTGTCATCTTCATTTAATCATTATATTCATTCTGTTGTTGGACTATGGGGACTTAGTCCATGAGACACATTCATTAATCATTTATTCTTATCCATATCGTCATCTTTTAAACGTACAGTTAAAGATGCCCCCATGCAGAAGTACAAGACGTAACCCAAACAACGAAGCACCGATACCACCACCTCCACCACCACCTGAACCTCTTCAACAACCTAATCCTTTTGATGCCAACATGTTCTAGGCAGCTTTCACAGCAGCAGTTGCAGCTGCTGTGTCAGCAATCAATGCTCCTGCCCCTAGTGGATCAGGAACAGGTGCACCACCCTCGAACAACGGCAAAAGCCACGGACACAAGGACTTCACAAACGCCAAACCCCACAGCTTCAATGGTACTGGTGGGGTTATGGTGTTAAGACAGTGGATTGAGAAGATGGAATCTGTCTTCGAGATCTGTGGATGCCAAGAAGGCAACAAGGTCAAGTTCGCAGCTTGTACCTTCTCTGACAGAGCACTAACGTGGTGGAACAACCATGTTAACTATCTGACTTTGGCGGTGGCGTATTCCATCAGCTGGGAAAAGTTAAAGGACATTGCTGATGAAAGAGTACTGTCCCCAAGGCGAAATACAAAAACTCGAGCAGGAATTATGGGGTCTACAAATGGTTGGATCCGACATCACGACCTACACAAATAGGTTTTGTGATCTGGCAAACTTATGCCTCGACATGGTTGCTCTCCAGAGCAAAAAGATAGAGAGGTATATCTGGGGACTGTCGCCCCAGATCCAGTCAAGTGTGATAGCTTCCAGGCTTATTACTTTCGATAGCACCAAAGAGCTAGCACAATCTCTCATAGACCACAGGAAACCTCAAAACCCATCAATCCCTATAACCGTACCACAAAAGTCCAACCCCCGACCACAACAGGAAGGGGTGGAATAAGAGGAAAAGTGGGGCTTCGCAAGGATCCTCCAAGAAACAAAAACTTGTGGCGATCAATGCTACCTTCTTGAACGAAACTACACTTATACGCATATGTTCTTATATATGTATCGATGTTATAGTTTCCATCCTTCGTTTAGTTTCCCACACCCTGGTGTATCGAGGGTGCATAAATCTACTTGAACAACCAATTACTTTCCGGTTAATTATCATAGGGATAGTTAGAAGAAACAAACATTTATTCTAATTACAAGGAATCACACGAGAGTCGGTTCATTCATGAGTCTATACCAATACCTTACATGATACATGAGTACACTTACTTAGGATTACATGATACATGAATATGTTTCCATATACTTACCTGTTACATGAATACACTTACATGAATACCAAACAGGAACACTGTTACTTAGGTGCATTAACCTGTATATACTTACCTGGATACTTGTACTTAGAACTACGAGGATGATTTATTAGTATTTACTGTGTAAATTATCTTTCCTGTCCCAGTTCAATGGGATGATTCGGCGGGACTTAACATTCCGAACCCCACTGATTAGCACTAGTGGTCGATGAACGTCTACGGATGTCTAAGGTTGTCACTTATTTAGTAGTCAATGACGGGACTAACCATCCCTCTATCCACTGTTGCAACAGTGGATGAGATGTGAATCTTCGGAGGATCATTAGGTTAGCGATCTATATTAAGAGATCGATATCGGGACTAACCCTCCCTCCACCCTGCTGCCGCTACAGAGGATGAGGGACACTCTTCGGATGTCCATAGGGTCTATCTTTCGCTTCGGCGATGTCGTGTTTGTCCTGGTGACCCAAGAAATTAACACTTACATGATTATATTTTTCCTGTTTACTTTATTTTATGATACTTTCACATAAACGAGGAGTTAGACTAAGTACTCTAGTACTAGTAAATAGAAAGGAAAAGCTATCATATTTCTTACAAAACATTCGGGTCTTGGTAGAAGACTACATAGTCATAACAAAACATTCGGGTCTTGGTAGAAGACTACACTTCATACTTATAGAACATTCGGGTCTTGGTAGAAGACTACACTTCATACTTATAGAACATTCGGTTCTTGGTAGAAGACTACCTAGTCATAACAAAACATTCGGGTCTTGGTAGAAGACTACACTTCATACTTCTAGAACATTCGGGTCTTGGTAGAAGACTACATAGTCATAACAAAACATTCGGGTCTTGGTAGAAGGCTACATAGCCATAACAAAACATTCAGGTCTTGGTAGAAGACTACACTTCATACTTATAGGAAATAAGGGATTTTCTAGGGCTTTTCATACTTACATCAACATTTTCATTTAAAGGTTTACATGAATTTTAAAACATCTTTTAGTAAGCAAGACAATGACACTTAAATACTTATGAATTCACCAGCTTTAAATCTGATACTGTCTTTCAAAATAATTTGTATTCTCAGGTCAACAGTAGACTGGTACGATGGCCAGGTTTTGAGAAGACGGAGCAGACAAGTCTTGTCTTTTATTTTGATTGTATATTTTTGGTGTCTTATTACAATGAAAGAACACACATGTATTAAACTTTACTTATAATGCAATGGATGATGTTGTTGCTTGTTTATTATATTACACTATTGTGATACTATACATGATGTCCTCCACCCCTGAACGTTTCCGCCGTTCGTGGTTTTGGGGTGTTACAGTATGTTTCCTAACACTACTTATTATTGTTGAAATTAGTATATGCTTCCAACGATTTTCCATTTGATGTTCATAACTTTTATGTTTAATTAGAGAAAACATAGATCAAGAACTAGGGTTTCAAGCACATATAGGTTTTTGTTTATTATGCTCAAAACCCATCAATGGTATCAGAGCCATGGCTTGTTTTCTATTGAATGGATAGCAATTGTTTCAATTTTATCAATTAGGGTTTATGGCAATTAAATCCTTTTGGACTTGGAGATTTTCAATTCTAGGGTTTCTTGAGCCCTAGTTCTCGAAAATAAGGAAAAGGTTTTAACACTTTCCCTTACCCTAGAATTTTCGAGATTAGGGTTTCCTTAACCCTCCAGGTTTCAAAAAAGGAAAGGATTGAAATCCTTGCCTCCCTCCACAAGATCTGTATGTTTCGAAAATTAGGGTTTCGATAGGGATGTTCTTATTTTTGGTAATTATATGTTTATTTGATTGATTGGATAATTATACAATTTGCTTTATCCCTCCCAAGATTTTTGAAAATTAGGGGGAGAGGATTTGGGTTAAATTATCTTGATTAATTTAATTGGATAATCCTCAAATTAATTTAATAAATTAATTAAATGTTTAATTAATGGATAATCATTAAATTGTATGGTTAAATTTTAAATTTAAAATTGAACGTTTTAATTTTGTGAAATTTAGTAATTTAACTAGTATTTTGAAATGCTTAAAATACACCTTATACTATATGTAAAATTAAATGTTTAATATTTACTATATGTATATGACCAAGTTAGCTGAACGGGTTTGATAGGACAAATAATTCTCATTAGTAAATATAATGAATTATAAGGTAACTAAATTCCATTTATAAAATTCTCAATCTTAGTTACTTTAGGAAAAATGTGAATTTGTATGCTAACCCATGAAATTGCATATTGCACTTTATAAATCGTTAGTGGAGCGTGTATGGTTAATTGGAACACTAATAGGGAATAACAAAGAGTGGCAATAGGTTTCTCGTAAATTATCATTGATTAATGGAGCATGCGTGGCTAACCGTCACATTAAATTGAGATGATAAATGACATCGAGAGTACCAAGCTAATTTACATGATTATTCACATCTTGTTTGTGATCCTCGGTATCCTAGTCACAAATGGAACAACATAATCGAGATTAAACATGCCATTGAATAGTTTAATGAATGTCAAAAGATCTTGGAATTTCGTTAAAAACCTAATTCGTTCAAAATTTTGTTTTCATGGTGAAATTGGTAAATCGTCATTTACCTACCTTTATTTATTTCACAATTGGAGTACGACATCCCTTTTCTAAGTTACGAATTATGTAGTTGGATCCTAGCATTAATATTTCATTTGGGTGTTATATTGAGGACTATTCTTATCTGAACAAGACTATCTTTCTTCTTTTTTAGATGGCTACTCTCAACGATGTTTCCGGTTCCTCCTCCAACCACAACTTCTAACTATTGAACATCTGCTCGAGGGTAACTTTTGATGGCACCAATTATAATGATTGGAAGCACAACATCAAAATGGCTCTACGATTCAAGGACAAGGAATATGTTCTTGAAAAAGAACCTCTCGAGATTGATGAAGCACAACACCATAATGATGCAAAAATATTTGCTTACATCATGGTGGCGACTATGACTCCTAAGCTATAAAGGTTGTACGAGGATTACTCGCCATACGAGATAAACAAGGACTTGATGGAAAAGTACCATCAAAGAGCTCTTCAAGAAAAATATGAGTTGGTAAAGTCCCTTATCACTAGCAAGATGAAGAATGGAGAGTCAGTCAGTAGCCACATGCAAAGAATGCAACGATATATGGAACACTTGCTAAAGCTCAAAGTGAAATTTGATAAGGAATTGGTTATTGATATAGTATTGCACTCATTTTCTAGTTGTTATGATCAGTTTATCTTGGCTTATCATCTGAACAACCCAGAGACCACATTGGCTCAACTTCATAACCTCCTGCGAACAGATAAAGCAGGAAGAAAGGGAAAAAGTGTCACCTCCACCCCTGCTGCTTCTCCATTCTTGGCCATTGATCAAGGAAAAGAGAAGAAGAGGAAAGGTCCTCCAAAGCAAAATTGGAAGGGAAAGTCTCAAGCTGGTTTAACAAGCAATGGGCCCAAAGGAAAGGCCAGTTCTGACGCCCCCTACCTCCAATCCCAAAGAGGCTACTTGCCTCTACTGCTACGAGAAAGGGAATTAGAAACGAAGCTTCCAAAAGTGCTTGCAAGATATTAAGGATGGCATGGTGAAGACAACCTCGACAAGTATTTACACTATCTTATCTAATAAGTCATCATATTCTCATTCTTGGGTCCTTGATACATGATGTGGTTTTCACATTTGTTCTAATTTGTATGGGCTAAGATGAACTGAGAATGTGGAGCATGGATGGATGAACTTGATCATGGGCAATAGGCGATCTTCACCTGTTACCAAGATTAGAGTTTATAACTTAGTGCTTAGTAATGGGTTAGGTTTGGATTTGATAAATTATTGCTACTCGTAAGAGATGACACAAAACATCATTTCATTTTGTGATTTATTTAAACAAGGTTTTAGATATTCTTTTGATCATGAGAGTGGATCTATTTCTGTTTTTAAAAATGGTGTATTTTATTTTGAAGCTTTACCTTGTGATGGTGTGTATGAAACTGTGATGATTGTAGACAATTTAGGAAATAGTTTTTTCAAATTTATTCATCTAATGGTGTAGACAAATCATGCTTGTGGCATTGTCGTCTTGGACATGTTAATAAGAAACGCATTTCCCAACTCCAAAAAGATGGAGTGTTGGAATCATTTGACTCAATGTCAAATGATACGTGTGAATCTTGTTTACTAGGAAAGATGATGAAATCACATTTCACTGGTTCTTGTGAAAAAGGTGAGGGATTGTTGGATCTTATACACACAGATATGTGTGGGACCTTCAAATCCATCACAAGGGATGCAAATCAATTTTATGTGACTTTTACTGATGATTATAATAGATATAGTTATATCTACTTAATCAAGCATAAGTCAGAAACATTTGAAAAGTTCAAAGTTGTTCAAACAAGAAGTCGAGAATCAATTAGGAAGGAAGATCAAGATGCTTAGTTCTGATAAAGTTTGTGAGTATCTTCGTATCGAGTTCCACGACTACCTCAAGGAACGTGGAATAGTTTCACAATTAACACCTCCTAGGACACCACAACTTAATGGTGTGGATGAGAGGTGAAATCGAACCTTGTTGGACATGGTTCGTTTCATGATGAATCGAGCTTCACTTCCAATCTTAATTATCGGGTATGCGTTATAGACTGTCACCCACATTCTTAATCTTGTCCCAACTAAGAAGGTTGCCAAAATACCTCACGAGATATGGACACAGAAGGTTCCCTCATTAGCACATATCAAGGTTTGGGGTTGCGAAGCTTTCGTTAGATGACAGAATCATGAAAAGCTTGAACCTCAAAGTGAGAGATGTATTGTCATCGGTTACCCACAAAAGCCTTTAGATATTTATTCTACTGACCTAGTGACAATGTGGTCTTCGTAGTATGAAGGGGAGTCTTTTGCGAGAGAGAGATCATATGCACAGAGGATAGTGGGAGTACAATTAATCTTGAAGAAATTCAAGAGTCAAACGATAAAGGAACCTTTAAAAATGCTAGCGCTCAACCTGAGTAAGAAATTCCAGTGGAACCAATTAACGATTCGTTACCTTTTAGGCATTCCAATAGAGTTAGAATAACACTTAAGTTTTATGGATCCCATATTACTATAGATGGTTATACGTTTATCAGTGATAGTACACTAGTAAATTTGGATGAACCATCTAACTACATGGAAGCAATGGCGGGCCCTGAGTCTACCAAGTGGAAAGAGGCAATGGACATCGAGATCAAGTCCATGTATCACAACCAAGTTTAGAATTTGGTTGACAATGTACTAGGTTGTAAGACAGTTGAGTGCAAATGGATCTTCAAGAAGAAGAATGACATGGATGGAAAGGTACACACCTTCAATGCTTGATTGGTTACGAAGGGCTTTACTCAAACCCCAGGAGTTGACTATAATGAGACCTTCTCACCAGTAGCTAAGATTAAATCTGTTAGGGTAATGCTAGCTATAGCTGTGTTTCTTGACTATGAAATTTAGCAGATGGATGTCAAAACAACCTTCCTTAATGGGAAGTTGGCTGAGGATGTTTACATCAGTCAGCTATAGGGTTTTGTGGATGCAAAGTGACCGAATCGAGTGTGTAAGTTTGAGAAATCAATTTATGGATTGAAACAAATTCTCGTAGATGGAATCTTTGTTTTAATGAGAATGTCAAAGAGTTTGGCTTCTTTAGAAGTGAAGATGAATCTTGTGTGTATGTCAAATCTAGTGGGTGTATAGTAACCTTCCTAGTGTTTTATGTTGATGACATACTCCTTATAGGGAACTACATTCCGACTTTCCAAGAAGTTCAGTCTTGGCTTGGAATGCGTTTTGCTACGAAGGATCTAGAAGAGTCTGCATATATTATATCGATAATGATTTTCAGAGACAGGAGAAAAAGACTAGTTGGCCTTAGTCAAAGTATGTATTTGGATAAGGTGTTAAAACATTTTAGCATGGACAGATCCACTAAAGGAGAATTTGCTATCCAGAGTAATACCAAAATGAGTAAGACTCAGAGTCCGAGTACTGATACAGAGATAGCCAAAATAAGTCAAGTTCCATATTCTTCTGTCGGTGGATCGATTATGTATGTTATGACATGTACTTGTCATGATGTGGATTTTGCTTTGAGCATCGTTAGTTGATATCATGGAAATCTGAGTAGAGCTCATTGGATAGCGGTCAAGAATATTCTTAAGTATCTACGAAGAACTAAGGATTGGGTCCTGGTGCTTGGTGGCAATGATATAGTAACACCAACTTTCAGACGGATAGAGACAACTTCCATTCTCAATCTAGCTAGTGTTTACCTTAAATGGAGGAGTGGTAACTTGGAAAATATCCAAACAAGAGACGGTGGATGACTCTACCTGTGAATCAAAGTACATTACAACTAGCAAAGTATTGAAGGAGGCTATATGGTTGAAGAACTTCATCGGAGACCTTGGAGTTGTGCCAACAATAAAGGAGACAATGGAGATTTTCTGTGATACTGAAGGAGCAGTTGCCTTGACAAAGGAGCCATGAGATCATTGAAGATCAAGATATATCGACAAAAAATACCATTTAATCAGACATAGAGTAGAAGAAGGACACCTCGTCGTGAAGAGGGTATCATAAGAAGAGAAACCTGCTGATCCCCTCACAAAGGGTCTAAGAAGGATTAAGCACGTTCAACATACATGGAGCATTTGTCTTAAAGATGATATTAGTTTTAGTAGTCAGATAGTTATTTAGATATTTGTAGGATATTAGTTTTAGTAGTTAGATAGTTATTTAGATATTTGTAACAAAATAAATCTAATTGACTTTTGATTATTAAATAATGGAAAATTATTTATGAGTATTGTTTACTATCTTTTGTCAATTGCTTATTATTGTTTTTCATTTTGCATGTTTTACTTCCCAAATAATTAGATTATTCAAACATCCACAGTCGATCATACTTTTGGAAGTAAGTAATGAATAAAGACTGTCATAAATTGGAGTGTAGATTCTTTATAGAGTTTTAGACATAACAATAGTTTTGATACAATATTCATGAGTATGTTGAAGTGGAGATTTAAGTATTAGATTAACCAGCGCTCTGAGAATTACTTTATGGAATTTATCATGAGTAATTCTTAGACAATAATATCTTATAATCTTTAAACGGGGATATATGAGTCGTTGTTTACAAATCAATTATGTATACATTGATGATATATAAACGCATCAGTAACTTGATGTTATAGTTCAAGTATATAAGTCAAAGTTTATCTCTTCCTTTTTGCCTTAATAGGAAAAAGCAATATCTTGGGCCCCTTGATGATTTGGTGTTGACTTATAGTGCCGGGGAGAGCCAAGACTTGATTGATGTTTTCAATTAGTAGTTCTTTCTCATTACAAATTAGAAACCGGGAAACAGAGTATTAGACATTGAGATTAATTCTTTTCCATGTCATTTTTCCAAATAATATCTTGCATAACGGAGGATCATATGCTCACTTATCTTAGGACACGTAACTGACTAGGTCAGAGTTTCACTGTGGCTTTGAGAGCTACATTTTGTTGATCAGTTTAGAATTTATATTGGAAACTTTAGTTATTAGACTTATCCATGTGGGAGACTATTGGATTAGGTGCCTAAGCCTATAACTATAAATTGTATACACTTGAATTGATAGTAGCGCAGTCCTTTTGGGTTGCCTTCAAAACTAGCAACTTGATAGGATGTCTTTTGGAGAGAGAGGTTGAATTTATTATTTGATTAATAAATTGAAATAAATAATTTTTTAATACATTATGAGAATAATATATTAATAAGAAATTATAATATTTTATTAATATTTAATCAGAAATTAATTGGAATTAATTTTGGATTAAAATAATTAGTTAAAAGTGTAGGGGCTAAAGTGCAATTGTTCAATAGTTGAGCAAGAGGTTCCAAAACCTTCCTAGGGAAGGATTTGGACGGTGTCTATATGGATAATCTATGGTTTCTAGATTACCCCATGTGGATAAATAACGAGCTCGATAATCACCAACTTAAATTATTAATATTATATTCAACTTAAGGTTATCCAGGGCATGCCAGCTGCACTGTAAATAGACCTCTAACCCTTAAGATTTTCAGCCACTTGAAATCCTAGAGGAGTAGCCAAATTCCTAGCTCTCATTCTCCTCTCTCTTCTTTCATCCTCTAGCTAGTTTTGGGTGTGATCTACTAGAGGCACAACCTTTGTGGTGCTTTCTCTCTAAGTTACAACAACATAAGGGTTCTTGTTATTCTTCAATAACAATCAAAGGTATGTTTTCTAACCCTAGTGATTAATTACAAAATTAGTATATGCTTCCTAGGGTGTTCCATTTGATGTTCAAAAGTTGTATGTTCAATTAGAGAAAACATAGATCAAGAATTAGGGTTGCATGCACACATAGGTTTTTGTTTGTTATGCTCAAAACCCATCGAAATTCTCAAATAAAAATACCTATCACACTAGCATCAAGGCCACTCTATTTGAGGCCTAGTACAGGCACAAATGTCGTTCTCCGATATGCTGGGCAGAATTTGGTGACACTCAATTAGCTAAAAAATCATGTTCGAGACACTCTACTCACTGGCCCCCATATCATTCAAGAAACAATACAGAAGATTGTTCTAATAGAGGAACGATTAAAAGTCCCATGTGGTAGTCAGAAAAGCTACGCCGACATAGACGCAAACCAATGGAATTTAAAGTGTGAGACCATTTTCTGCTAAAGGTTGTTGTATGAAAGGGTTTCATCATATTTGGAAAACGAGGTTACCTAAACCCCCGTTACATCCGACCTTTCGAAATCCTAGACAGTGTTTGTGTGATGGCTTACAAAATCGACAAATTCAAGATCACTTCTTGGATTGACTGTTGTATCCTCTAGATAGATCCCTATCAGGGAAATTTTTATCTTAGGACACTACAATTCGAAGGCCTCAATCTACATATTTTCGTTTTTGTGTTACTGTTGTAAACATCAACATTCAGGTATGTTTTCTGATAATGGTTCTTTTATATAAATTTGATTTAATTATGTCCTTTTGTTAGATTTTGTGTTTTTATTACTTTTTTTTAAAACAATAGACAATGTTCGACCGTACGTTTCCTGCAAGTCAAGCACCTCTCCACATACCAAGCAATGTCCCGCTTTATACAGGGCCACCAGTAATCAAGAGGAAGATCTCTATACATCTTCATCGCCCAAGATGAATTGAGAATCTCAATTTATTTACCTCCTCCATCAGAACCTGATGCGCACTAACCCCAACAAGGAAGCCACAATCTTAGATGGAGATTCAATAAACCCCAACTATCATACTTAAAGGAAGCCACCTGACCCACAATGCGCTCACTCTTCTGGTGCTCTTCCTTCATAGGCTCAACCTAAGCGTCTCGAATTTGCTCCGATAGTGGGGTAATCAGTATCATGTTCATACAAATATCCCTAATCAAAGCCGTGACCGCCTCATGGCTAAGAGCATCGGCCACCACATTGGCCTTCCCTGGATGGTAAAGGATCTCGCAATCATAATCCTTCACCATATCCACCTATCGATGCTGCCTCATATTCAGATTCGGCTGATCTATCAAGTACCTCAGGCTCTTGTGATCCGTGTGAATAGTACAAAAACCGCATATAGGTATGGTCTCCAAATATTGAGGGCAAAAACCATAGCTCCTAGCTCCAAATCATACGTCAGGTAATTCACCTCATGATGCTTCAGCTACCTCGAAGCGTAAACAATAGAATGGCCCCTATACATCAAAACCATGCCAAATCCCATTATAGGCGCGTCACAACAAAACACGAAATTCTCAACACCCTCTGGCATGATCAGAATCAGTGTCTCGCACAATCTTTGTCTCAGAGTCTGAAACGTTGGCTGTTGCTCAGGCCCCCATCGAAAAGTGGTAGTCTTCTTCGTCAGTCATGTCAGGGGAACCGCTATCTTGGAGAAATCCTGAATGAATCTCTAGAAATAATCTACTAACCTAAGGAAACTCTGAATCTCAGATGGAGACCTTAGAACCTCCCTCTTCATCACGACCTCAACCTTGGCCGGATCGACCAGAATACCATTCTGGTTGATAAGGTTCCCCAGAAAATGCACATTGTGCAATCAGAACTCACACTTGGAGAACTTCGCATACAACCTCTCCCTCATCAGGGTCTCCAACACCTCCCTCAAGTGCTCCTCATGTAGCTCCTGGGTCTTAGAATAGACCAATATGTCATGGATAAATACAATCACTGACCGATCCAACATCAGTGGATACACGCAGTTCATGAGGTCCATGAACACAGTTGGAGCATTGGCGAGCCAGAAGATCATCACCACAAACTCATAATGACCGTAATAAGTCCGGAAGGTCGTCTTCTATACGTCTTCCTCTCTGACTCTCATCTGATGATAACCCAAATGAAGATCAATCCTGGAAAACCAAGATGCACCCTGAAGTTGGTTAAAAAATCATTAATCCTCAGGAGGGGATAACGGTTCTTCACTGTTAGCTTATTCAACTGCCGGTAGTCAATAAACATCTAATGCGACTCATCCTTCTACTTCACAAACATGATTGGTGCAACCCAATGCGAACTACTCAGTCAGATGAACTCCTTGTCTCACAGCTCCTGCAACTGTGTAGATACCTCTTGCATCTCTGGTGGAGCTAACCAACATGTTGCTTTGTCTATTGGAGCTGCACCAGGAAACAAGTTAATCTGGAACTCCACCTAACTCTCGGGAGGCACTCCAGGAAAATCCTCCAAAAACACATTTGGGCACTCCCGCACAATCGACACATCATCAATCATTGCCTTACTCTTCTCCCGAGTATCCAGAACATATGCGATGAAACTGGAACAACCCTGATGAAGATAGTGTCTAGCCCTAGTGACTGAGCATAGGACAGGACCATGCTGAGCGCCCACTCCATGGACCACCAAATCTCCCCTACTTAGGGTCCGAAAACTACCATCTGATGCTCACAATCAATCACTGCTCATTAGGGCTCAGCCAATCCATCCCCATTATAACTTTGTTCTTGCACAAAGGAATGGGAACCAATTCGATCGGATACCGCTCGCTAAACATCTATAGAACACAATCCCGATAAACCCTCCATACTCAGACAGATCGATTATCTGCAATCTCAACCTCTAATGGACGATCGAGCTCACCTAGAGCCCCCAACAAACCTCTTGTTCAGCGCAAGAGACACAAAAGATCGGGTATCCCCCGAATCAAATAATATCAAAAATGAGATGTCATTCATAATGAACGATCCTAAAACAAAACACAAAAATATGAGCATATAAATCAACATAAATATAGAGTTAAGGAGTAGATACATACCAGTCACCACATCTGGTGCAACACGCACCTCCTCGATAGTCAGGTGAAAAGCCATGCTCCTCACAACAGGCGCATACGCATTGCCCTGGCAGCCATGAATGATCTGTAGGGTCGATAGAGCAAGTGCTATTACTGGTCCTCCTGATGCTAAATGCGGGCAGTTGGCCTTCTTGTGGCCCCTTTGATTGCAATAAAATCAAGTCAGATCTGATGTCTAGGTGGTGGTGATAATAGCAGTACAATCCTTGCTAAAGTGTCCCATCATGCCGCACTTTTAGTAGCCCGAACCACCCACTCTACAAACCCCATCCTGCGACTTGCCATTTTCATCATAGCGACTCCGGCCCTGCTGGCCCTTCGATCTAGAGTCGAACCCATTGGGTTTTTCACTAAAACCCCAATTATGTGCCAAGGCTCTGCCTTCCTCATGCCTAGGTGCTCCAAATCAATCTCTTGCTCCTGCGCCCTGGATTTCATGTCATCTAGAGTCCGGAAAAACAGAAAAACTAACGAAATCCCTGATGTCATATCTCAACATATCATGGTATCGAGTTTTCCTCATCTCCTCATCAGCTGCATACTGGGGTACTAATAGTTCCCTCTCATTGGACTTGGTGGTGATCTCTGCCATAGTATCAGTCGTCTGTCTCATGACAAGAAACTCCCTAGCTAACTCCTGCACCTCAACAGCCAGCAAAAACTATACTCGAAACAGGGTCACAAAATTTGGCCAGGTCATGGCCTCAATAGTTGTGGCTCCCAAAGTAGAGCCGACCTCATCCAACCAATCTTAGGCTCCCTCCATCAAACATCCTGCAGCAAACCTGCCCTTTGACCTCCCGGGGAAAAAGCTAGTCATATGAGCACACTCAATGTCAGCTATCCAATGTCTGGCTATGATCCTTGAAGCAGAGTGTATGGGCTCCCGACTAGCTTGCAGACAGATCGGCCATAAAGATTCGAAGCTGATCCTCTATCAACTCGATGATAACGTCCTTGATCGACCCAAACATCACTGGGGTCACATCAAGGATGCTTCTAGTAACCTCAGATGTAATGAACTCACATAGCCTCTCATCAATTGGTTCGGTGCTCGTGCCCGAACCAGATCCAAAACCTGAACCCCATGCTCTCTGACGTGTAATCACCATACTGAAACATAACCACAAAAATAATTAGCAAAAACACGAGAAGGTTCACACACTCGAGTTCCCTATATTCATTATGGTCTTCTTAGTCCCGGGTATAAATCATTTTCTTTTAGTAGTACGGACCAAATACTACCTTCCACACCTATTTATACCTTCCTCAAGGACTACCCCGACTCCTCCAAGTCATTCTTCCCAACTGATACATTCCTCAATGTAACACCCGATTCCTGGTATGCCTTGAATTCAAGTATTTATTATGTTTTTATCTGGCACTCGACGAGTTGGAGGCCCAACTCGTTCAATAGAGTCGTGATCCACAGGAAGTTTAAGTAGTCTACTCAATGAGTCAGGAGACCGACTGGGCGGGTAGAGGCTGTTTGAGTGAAACCCTAAATTGAGGGTTTTCACCCTATTTAAACACATTATAACCCCTCACTCAACCCCCATCATCCAGAGCAAACCCTAACTTAAAACCCTAGCCATTTTTAGGGTGTTCTTGAGCCTTATGGTGTTACTTTGTGTGATTGAAGCTTGAAGAAGAGAAGGAGGCTTGTGAGATCAAGGGGGAACAAGAAGATACAGAGTTTTGAGCATATTTCCAGCTTATTAGAGTTATAAAGCAAAAACCTTGTCTGTTCATTGTCTAGATCTTGATTTTGGGCCTTTTTCTACATCTTTCTAAGCCCTAGAGAGGTTGTATTCAGGATTGAGTATTGGAAGTCAGTTTGTGCTTCAGATCTGGGGTTACTGGGAGTCTTTATGGCATAAAGGTGCCCACCTTGTTGCCATAAACACCCCATGCATCTTGTAGACCATCTTTTATGGCTTTTTGAGCCAAAGACCCCCTGCATGGACATCAAGTTCGTGACTTTACTTATAAAAGGGACCCTAGGAGGTCAGATCTATGATATGGATGCATAGAGTCCCACTGAAATCAACTGTATAGTATTGGACAAGGAGGGACTCGACGAGTCACTTGGGTGACTCAACGATTCGAGACGCTTTTTCCCCAAAAACATCTTCTGGAAATTGTTTTGGTTGAGTGGAAGGAACGCTCAGCCTGCTAGGGGTTTGCCTTGGACCTGGAAATCATGGGACTCGACAAGTGCTAGAACACACTCGGCGAGTCCAAGGCAATGTCCCAGTCTTTGAAGATGGACTCGACGAGTTGATCATACAACTCGGTGAGTCATAAACTAGACGCATTCATATGCTTAAGATGAACTCGACGAGTTCAAGGAATAACTCGCCGAGTCGGTTGAAGATTAACTGAAATGTTGTTGAAGGTGAACTTGTCGAGCTGTTACTAGACTCGACGAGTGGGGACGGGTTTGTAGTATTTTGTGGACAAAGGGACTCGGCGAATTGGCGGACCATCTCGATGAGTCTGCTCAACCAAATAGTTGACTTGACTAGGGTTTGACATTAAATTTGACTTTGAGTTGGATTCAAGTTGACCCTTGAAGGTGTTGTAGGTAAAAATTGTTAACATAGAAGGGTTGTTGTGCAGGGATTGGGGAGTCGAGGAGAGCCGACATTCACACCGAGGACAGTGTCGATGCTACACGACATCGAGGTTAGTTACCTTCTAGTAGGGGTGGGTCTAAGGCCACAATGTCGACCCACCAATAAGAGTAATTGGTAGATAATTGTATTTGTGATAATTATCTTGGTATGCTTATAAGATATGCTTATGTGATATGCTATGTGAGTTAGTGGTAGTAGCAGGGAATAGCTTTTCCCTGACTTGGTCGTTAGGAATGAAGGGTAGGTCAGTACACCATATATGCCTGACCGTATGATTATATTTTGTTATTGTATGATAGAGGTAGGGTGAAATAGTCCCCGATGCTGGTTGAGATAGACCGGAGGGTAGTCGGCACCCCAGAACGGCCTGACATGGGTAGGTTAGCACCCCAGAATGGCTTGACATGGGTAGGCTAGCACCCCATAATGGCTTGACATGGGTGGGTCGGGCACCAAGAATTGCCCAACAGTATGTATGCTATGTGATTGTATGGTATGCGGTATGATGGGGGAACTCACTAAGCTTTGTGCTTACAGTTTGAGTTTTGGTTTCAGGTACCTCTGTGTCTAAGGGGAAGGAGTCGGCGGTGTAGCAGCGCGTAACACTCACATACATATGTTTTTCTGTATTGATTTTATGGGATTGTACTCTGATTTATATTACTTATGTTGAGATAGTTTCCGAACACGTTGTTATAGTTTTTTATAAAATAACATGACTTTGGTAATGTTTTGGTAAACTATGTTGCGAACTATTTATTTAAAAATGAAAATTTTGGCCTCAAAAATTAGGATGTTACAAGTTGGTATCAGAGCCTTGGTTTGAGGGATTCGGACACACCCTCGGGGGTGTCTGAACTCAAACCTAGGGCTTGAAAGATTTTTACAAGGAAATGGTTTTTTCTAAAATCTAAATTGGAGAGTTCTGGGAAAGAACGAGGTGTGTCATGCGTTCGACCGTCCGAGCTCAAGTAAGTTTTCCCCAAGGTACCCATACTTGTTATGTTATATGATATTACTATGAGAATTGCATGCTAGATTAGGCTAAGGATCTAGGAGGATTCCTTGCATGTCTATTATGTGTTTATGAGAACTGCAGGCTAGAATAGGGCTAAGGATCTAGGAAGGATGCCTTGTATACCTGTTGTAGGAGCTCATCGATCCGTACGTTAGAGCTATAGTTAGGAGTCAGATAGCCTGATTAGGTTATGCTTGATTCGGTTAATCTATGAATCAATGCTGCTTGCTTTGTGCTATAGTCGTTCTGGCAAACTTTAACTAACTAGTGAGTGAATGATATTGCCATATTTATACTTATTTTTAGGCAATATTTAAGTACATTTTTATTAATAATTTGATAATTTGTTTAGAATAATGGTACTTATGAGCTTAAATGTTATTTACAGCCAAAAAGAAGACATTTTGAAGAAAAGGGACTAAAAGTGTTAAAGAAAGAAACTTTGGGAATTAAAAGATTAAAAGAGAAGAAAATCTGGAAAAAAACATTCTCACGACGTGAGACTTAAAGAATTCACGACGTGAGAGCCGGTTCTAGAAGATATGTACGCGGGTGAAGGAATCCTTGACGGTCACGGTTATCTACAACTCACGACGTGAATATCTTATTATTCACGATGTGAATTTATGGATATCGGCAACTATATAAATCCTTGACCATTACGAATAGAGGCAACTTTTGGCAAAAAAGAGGAGTTCCAGAAGACGATTTTGAGCAGAGAAAAGTTCTGGGAAGAGGCTTTCAACACCAAAAAGATTGAAGGTCCATAATTTAGTTTATTAATTAAAAACATGTGTTATATCACTTCAATTTGTGTTAGTTTGTTAGTTGCTATGATGAGCAGCTGAATCTAGCTACTCTTGTTTACCTAGATGAAGCTTTTAACTTATGAATAGCTCAATTTTATGGATTAGTTTAGTTGGTAAAATTGCTTGTGTTTGATTTGTATTACCTAGCATGCTTATGTTTGTTTCTCTAATTGCTTGATTGCATGTTCTGTGTAGCTTAGTGACCATTAACTGCATGAACTTGTTTACCTAATGATTTAGTGAACATTGAATTGTTAGAGCTAGGATTGACCAGTCTTAGTTAGTAATTAGAGTAAATAAGCTTAGCTGTGCTAGAGAACGTGTATTGTGACTATAATTGCGTTTATATAACAAATCTTGTATGGCATATTTACATTCACAATTAATTTTGTGTTTAATTGTGTGTGAACATGCATAGTTTAACATGAATTAGTTACTTATTGGTAAAGTTAGAACTAAATTACTAATATAATTAAAACCAACTAGATAATCCATAAACATTAGCTAGCCATAAGAAAGAAGTGGATTCAAACTAAACAAGAGTGTGTTTTTACTTATTGAATTTGAATTAAAGTTCATCTGATCTTGCAAAATCAGATAAAACCCCCTTTTAAACTTGTTAATAATTAGGTTAATTTAATAGTGAGTAAATTAATTAGTAAAACCGTTCCCTATGATCGACACCAGACTTACCCAAGGTATACTGTAATCCGACTAGGTACACTGCCTATAAGTGCATAGTTAGTTTAAGTTTGTTAGGTTATAAATATTAAAATTAGTGGGTACTTTTGTGCACATCAAGTTTTTGGCGCCGTTGCCAGGGAACGGCTTAGATTATTAGTTTATTGGGTTGCATTAGATTAATCGACCCTTTTTGTGGAATAAAATCTGCAAAAAGTTAATTAGTTATTTATTTGTTATTTTAGCTTAGTTGGTTAGTATATAACAAAATTTTTGTTTTCTGTTTCTGTCACAGAATTCACGACGTGAGTTTCAATAAACTCACGACGTGAAAGCTGCAATTTCAGTTTTAGTATTTTCTTATTTTAGTTCAGTTTTACGTTTTTAGTTTAGCGAGTTGTAGGAGTTCATGACCAGAGGCTCAAACACACCCTTGGTGCCACCACTTGAAGATCCCGAGTCTGCAATTCACAAGAAAAAGATGCCACTGCAAGAATTAAAGTCAACTTTTTCAAGGAATTCAGGAAAGAAGATAGGAGAGTAAAGTTCATCCGCGAGGCACAAGAGCAATTTTGAGCACTTGGATCAAACACCCATCCAAACCGAATCCGAATATGATACCGAGCCGGAATTTGAAGAACATACGAGCGAACCCGAGAACGAGCCAAGGAACGAGATGGCGACAATTGAAGAGATGTCCATGGGAGCTTACAAGAAGCGGATCTGAGAAGATATGGGTCTCGGTTTAGTCCAACCCGCAATACCTGCCACTGCCACATTCGAGTTGAAGGGGCACATCTTGACTGCACTGAAGGATATCCCATTTTTTGGGAAAGATCATGAGGATGCTTTTAAGCATCTAGATGAAGTCAACGACATTGCGGATTACTTCAATGTCCCAAATGTCAACAGAAACACCGTCTTGCTTAGGATGATTCCCATCACTTTCAAAGGAGCTGCTAAGGAGTGGTTGAAGTCACTTCCACTGGGTACAATTACCACTTAGGCTCAAATGCGTGAGCAATTCCTGGACCAGTTTTGCCCGCCATCCAAGATAGCCAAACTCAAGACGGCAATAGCCAACTTTGAGCAACAGCTAGGGGAGTCATTATACGAAGCATGGGAACGGTACAAGGGCTTGCTCAGAAATTGCCCTCAGGATGATCTAAATGTGCAACAAGAGATGTCAATCTTCTATGATGGGGTCAACGTTATGACGAGACAACTCCTTGACTCTCAAGGACCTTTGACAAAGAAAAATCCAAGGGAGGTTAAGGAGCTGATTGAAGAATTCGCGAAGCACTCTCGCGAATACCACAACCCTAGGCAAGATGGAATCAAAGGCGGTGGAGGAGCCCAAACTGAAGAAATAGCAGCTGTGATGGCTGTGCTGAATAATTTGGATCGAAGGATAACACAAATGGACCAGTCAATAAATTCCATAAGAGTGGGTTGCGAGAGATGTAGTGGTCCACACTTGACCAAGGACAGCAATTTAGATGAGTTTGGGAACAGAAAAGCTCAAGTGTGCTACTCAAGTGGGGATAAGTTTGATGAGGACTGGAGGAAACCAAAGAAGGAGTGGTTGCCATATGAAGAGTATAAGAAGCAAAAAGAAGAGAAGTACAGACAGACAGGTCGAGGCTTCTATCAAAAGGAGCAGCCACCAGCCGAGAAGAAACCCAATCTAGAGACTATGTTGATGAAGTTTATGGAAGCTTCGGAAAAGAGACACGAAGCCACTGATTCTGCTATTATGGAACAACAAAATTTAGTAAAGAATCAGCAAGCCTCCATCCATAACCTTGAAGTACAAGTTGGTGAACTAGCCACTTTAGTTCATGAGAAGTTATCCTCGAAAAATACCGAAACGAAGACCCAATCTCATGTAATGGCCATAGACATTGAAGAAGAAGCCATCTCTGAGTTCCTGGAGGCATTGGAAGAAGAACCACAGAAGCCTGATCCAAAGCTGAAGAAGACCAAGCTTGAAAATCATGAAACTGCTGAACTCCAGAAGTCACGACGTGAACCATATAAGTTCACGACGTGGGCCTGTCATGAACAGAAAAATTATGTAATTGGTTCGGTTTATCAGCCACCTTTGCCTTTTCCTTTCCAAGCTACCCTTAGTCCACTGGAAAGAGAGCATAGAGAGTTTGTCAAGAATGTGAAGGGGATCCCGATTAATACTCCCTTTGTCGAATCCTTATCCAAAATTCCTGAGCATCAGAAATTACTGCAAGATTTGATAGACACTCGCAAGCAGTTAAAGAAGCATTCTAAGGTGGTTCTAAGTGAACAAAGCTCAAAAGATGTGTTGGGAGAGACACTAAAGAAGATGGGAGATCCTGGACGCCTCACTCTTCCGTGTGAATTTGGCAACAAAATGAAAGTTAATGCTTTAGCCGATTCTGGGGCTAGCATGAATTTCATGCCTTTTTCATTTTATCAGAAGTTAGAAATTCAGAAGATGAAGGCTACAAAAATGGCTATTCACATGGTGAACCGTACAGCGACACAACCCCAGGGCATCGTGGAGGATATTTTGGTGAAAATTGGAAATTTTGTTTTTCCAATAGATTTTGTAGTTTTGGATATGAAGGAAGATTTCGATGTTCCAATTATCTTTGGTCGTCCATTGCTTAACACTGTTGGAGCTTTGGTTGATATTCACGAGTCTAAGCTCACCATGAGGGTTGGTGATGAAAAAGAAGTTTTTGGGATAGAAGATGGCTTTCCAAAGGAACATGTTAAAAAGAGGTGTTCACAATCAATGAAGATAATGGACTTGAAGAACTGGAAAAGCTTATGGAAGAAGAGATCAAGGCAGTTCATCAAGTCAAAAGAACAAAACCAAGAGCATCTGTTCCATTTTTGGTAGAAGTCATAGCTTACAAGAGTCCACCTTCTTGGGTGAGCAAAGAGGATGAGGAGATGACAAGTGATGAAGAGGAAGTCACTTCAAGAGTGACAAAGCCGGTGGTGAAAGAGGAGGAGGATGCTTTGGAGTGCAAGGAAGAAACTAAAGGGACCAAACGCAAGCTTGAAGAAGAGGTGAAAGCTAAAAAAGAGAATTCAAAGAGGCATACAAAAGGCGAGTTCAAGCTTACTAGAGGCGATTCAAGGAACAAAAGATCCTAGTGGTGGATTTTCCGAGGACTCAACGTAGGAGGCACGGAGTCCAGCTCAAGACTCCAAGAAAAAGAAGCGCTTCTCGAGAGGCAACCCGAGTTTGGTTTGCAAATTTTTTCTTTTCTTTTTTGCATTTTAGTTTTAAAAACTTAGATCATGTCATCCAACTCTATTAGAACATAATTAAGCACAGAATGTAGGGACCTTAAAATGAAAGTAGTAATAATTGAGAACTTTGTTTAAAGTCAAAATTGATTTTTCTCTTCCAGACTTTTTCACGACGTGAAGTTTAGCAAGTCACGACGTGAATCGTGAATGGACCGGATAAATACTCCATGATATAGTTTAGCCCATTAGACTAACAGACCCAAGATCAGTCCGTGAGTACATGGCCCAATTTTAGCCCAGACGCTATTCACGACGTGAATCATTCAGAATTCACGACATGAATTTTTGAAAACACGGGACCACAGAATAAATCCCTAGAAACCGGAAAACCTTCATTTCTTTATTCTTCACGAAGTGGAAGCGGAAATTGGTCCCCCCTTAGTCCCCATTGCTGCGATTTTAGCCGACAAATCCACACGTTTTCTTTGTGCTTACATACTACTTCAATCAAAAGGTAACAATTTCTAATTATTAACCTTCATTTATCTTTAATAGTTGAAATTAGGGCTAGGGTTTGTTTTTATGTTAAATTGTATGAAATAGCTCTAAGATTCGTAAATTACCTTTGGAATGTAGTTAATAAATGGTTGAAAATGCTATAGGAGTAAACCCCAAGCACTATCATGGCCGATTCATACAGAATCCAGAATGCATTTTCGAACCTGTTTACGAATTCACGGCGTGAATTCTTATGAACTCACGACGTGAATACTGAACTGAGAATTTTCTTTGTTTCCTTCATGTCTAAATTGTGGATTATTGTTTTGGCTGTGGTTTTTCCTTGTTTTTGCAGGAATGGCTCCAAGAAGAGAGATTCCAGCTGGGGTTGTGGGTTTGCACCTGTTTTACAATTTTCCCGCAACAATGTCCCGCGATGTCTTGACCCGTTGGAACAACAGATTGGAGTGGCTCTACAACAGAGAAATCGCAGTAGCTCCAACAATCAATTGAACACGGTTGATGGAAGTAGGGCTCGTAGACCGGGTGGGCCCATTTTTGACAAAGGTATTTATCAGAGATGGGTATTCGTTTACCTGTTCTGGTTGGCATAATCTGTTCCGGGTACAAGAGCAGGTCTACAAGGAATTTTGTGTTGAGTTTTTCGCAACAGTCACATTTCAGGAAACTGTTCAAGATCCAAATGTTTAATTCGCTTGGAGAGTCGGACTATATGATCGACAGGAGGCTATGACTCCCGAGTTTGGCATGTTTTTGAGTGGGGATGCTAGAGATTATGCGGAGGGTGTCACGGGGTATTCTTTTTGGCATAATATTGCCTCTGGAATGTTTAATTCTGGAGTGTCCCCCGAGAGCAGTATTCGGTCCCCGATCCATCGCTTACTCCACTGGTTCATCACCTTTTCCATCAACCATAAGAGGCATGGAGACAAAGTGACTAAACATAAATTATTCTTCTTATGGTCCATCTTACAGCCTGGTGTCTGTTGCAACATCCCGTATTTTCTAGCCCGTTTTCTGGTCGGGTCTGCCGCGAGTTCGCGCCATGGGAGCCCCATTTGTGGAGGGCATTTTGTTACCCGTTTGGCCCGCTCGTATCATTTGGTTATTCATGATATTACTAGATCCATGACGTGTGTGGACGAGCATGACTTTGGCATGGGATATTTGGAAACTTTGCGGGTGGTCATAAATTTTGGGTCGCATTGGGCATAGTACCGTCAGATGGTGAGGGTGATGATGAGGATGATCAGTCGGCCGACCAACCTGCGCCAGAGCCGAGACCGAGGCGTAGGAATGTGAGAGGAAGGGGAGACCGCAGGCAGCCAATACACCCTCTTGCTTCCATGGTTGGTATGCCTTTTGGGAGTGATATGGCTGGTTACTTTGACCAGTTATCGTTGAGTGTCAATTGGATAGGTGGCACTATGGAGAATGTTGTTCGCCATCTTGGGGTGGAGCAGCCGCCTCATTTAGGGTATCATTACTCGATTTTCCCACGATGGTCGGAGTTTGGCGGACGCGGAGGTGATGGAGCTGGAACCAGTGGAGCACATGATGATGAGCAGGATGATTGATCGTTATTTATTTTTATTTTGTTTGATTTGTTTTTAGTTTGTTTTTATGGGATTGTAAGAACTACTTTGAATATTATGTTACTTTTATTCTTCGGTGTTAGTTGTTTCTCAGAAATTGCTAGAAGCGCCTTGAGAGGATAGCGAGTTATGAATGCGTACGTTTTTAGCCGGGAGTGTTTAAAGCCGAGAGTCGAGACCCATATTTTCAAAATAAGTGTGGGGTGAGTCAAGAGAGTGGAGAGTCAGTGAAAGAGTCATAAACTGATGAATTTAGAAGAGTCTTAATACATTAAGACATTAGAAGAAGAATTGGCAATGTTTTTCTGACTGCCCAGTTTTCACAACGTGAACTTTTATTATTCACGTCGTGAGTCAGTTATCAGGAGGTTCTCAGAATACGCGTAGTTACGATTTTACGTCGTGAATTGTCTCAAACTTATGTCGTGAATATGAGATTTTTACAAGTTCAAGGCCCTTGACATTTTAGTCTTCTATGGGTTGATGCTATTCTTCTTGTCATTATTCTCATGATTATTTTGGCTCATTTTTACCACCATACAATGTGGCGTATGCTTTCCCACATTGGTCGTTCTACTTTTGGAGATTTATACCACATTTGAAGACGATTGAAGGCTCGATTTCATGTTTTGCCGGTACATTCCTTATTTCGCGAGTTCCAGATCCAAGTTTCGATTTCTCAAGAGTCCATTTCAAGATGCACGTTTTCCACACTTTTGGAGATGTTTACGCCACTATCGCAGGGGAATATGTTCCTTTTTCTCCCTTTTCTTTAATTTTGATTTATTTTATGCATATAATGAGGGCATTGTATGAAATAAGTGTGGGGTAGGGGTAGAAAAAGTAAATTGCTAGATAATGATGGAATTTGAAAATTTTAATAATTGAATCTAGTAATAATAATTTGAACTGTAGTTGCTAGTTTTATGTGGGATGATCCGATAAAGGTTCAAATGTTTAGTTGAGCCAATATACGTAATAGTGCATTTGTGGCCTCCTTTATTTTAGTGAAATCATGGAACAAAAACATAACTCCGCTTGGTTTGAGGGATGCAATATGTTTAGCAGCCTAAACCTGAAATGTATCCAGGAAAATTATTATCATTAACCAATAAAGGTTGAGGTTGAGCGCCTCTGCTTAAGCATGTAGGTTTTGAGTGAAAAAAGTGAGGTACATGTAATGAAAAAAAAAAGAGAATTACAAGAAAAGTTTGAAGAATTTTGGAGCAAATAAAGTGAAGATCAAAAGATCAAAATTCCTAGAAATTCAAAAAGTTAAAGATACCAAGAAATCAAATCAAATAAGGTGGTGAATTCAAAGAAATCAAAGATCAAATTATCAAGGAAGTGAAGAATTCCAAAAGAGCTTCATAGTGGTATCATAGATTGTAATTCTAGATTATGTATGCTTAGGCTGCTCAACTAAAAATACATTGGAGATAAGGAGGTTTTCTGCGGATGGATTCGGAGGGTTGCATAAAATGAGCATTGTTCGGAAAAAGTGGGTGAGTGTTTATGAAGATTGTGAGTATTTAAAGTATGGGGTACTTTAGGAAAATTTTAGACACAAATGCATGTGTTGAGGTCTTGGCATAATGGCTGAGCTGGAGTCGGATTATTCTATTTGATGTTAGTAATCAAGGGTTAAGTTTAAATTTGCTTGAGGGCAAGCAAAGGCTAAGTGTGGGGTATTTTGATATTGCCATATTTATACTTATTTTTAGGCAATATTTAAGTACATTTTTATTAATAAGTTGGTAATTTGTTTAGAATAATGGTACTTATGAGCTTAAATGTTATTTACAGCAAAAAAGAAGACATTTTGAAGAAAAGGGACTAAAAGCGTTAAAGAAAAAACTTTGGGAATTAAAAGATTAAAAGAGAAGAAAATCTGGAAAAAAACGTTCTTACGACGTGAGACTTAAAGAATTCATGACGTGAGAGTTGGTTCTAGAAGATATGTACGTGGGTGAAGGAAACCTTGACGGGCACGGTTATCTACAACTCATGACGTGAATATCTTATTATTCACGACGTGAATTTATGGATATCAGCAACTATATAAATCCTTGACCATTACGAATAGAGGCAACTTTTGGCAAAAAAGAGGAGTTCCACAAGACGATTTTGAGCAGAGAGATGTTCTGGGAAGAGGCTTTCTACACCAAAAAGAGTGAAGGTCCATAATTTAGTTTATTAATTAAGAACATGTTTTATATCACTTCAATTTGTGTTAGTTTGTTAGTTACTATGATGAGCAGCTGAATCTAGCTACTCTTGTTTAGCTTGATGAAGCTTTTAACTTATGAATAGCTCAATTTTATGGATTAGTTTAGTTGGTAAAATTGCTTGTGTTTGATTTGTATTACCTAGCATGCTTATGTTTGTTTCTCTAATTGCTTGATTGCATGTTTTGTGTAGCTTAGTGACCATTAACTGCATGAACTTGTTTACCTAATGATTTAGTGAACATTGAATTGTTAGAGCTAGGATTGACCAATCTTAGTTAGTAATTAGAGTAAATAAGATTAGCTGTGCTAGAGAACGTGTATTGTGACTATAATTGCGTTTATATAACAAATCTTATATGGCATATTTACATTCATAATTAATTATGTGTTTAATTGTGTGTGAACATACATAGTTTAACATGAATTAGTTACTTATTGGTAAAGTTAGAACTAAATTACTAATATAATTAAAACCAACTAGATAATCCATAAACATTAGCTAGCCATAAGAAGGAAGTGGATTCAAACTAAACAAGAGTGTGTTTTCACTTATTGAATTTGAATTAAAGTTCATCTGATCTTGCAAAATCAGATAAAATCCCCTTTTAAACTTGTTAATAATTAGGTTAATTTAATAGTGAGTAAATTAATTAGTAACACCGTTCCCTGTGATCGACACCCGACTTACTCAAGCTATACTGTAATCCGACCAGGTACACTGCCTATAAGTGCATAGTTAGTTTAAGTTTGTTAGGTTATAAATATTAAAATTAGTGGGTACTTTTTTGCACATCAGTGAATATGTAATAGTATTCACAAGATAGTTAGGGAAAGGTGGTAGGGACCCCTAGTGCAGCTGATGGCGGAGAGTAGGTTAGAGGGTGCCCTAGGAAAGCCTAGGATGAGATCAGATGGAAAGGGACATTGGTAAAGGGACTTGGTGAAGTTGAGGAAATCCTTGAGGAAAGTACGGATATATGTGGAAGGTAGTATGGGCCCGTACTACTGAAAGCAGTGGATCCGTACTCGAGTCAAGGAGGGTTGAGATGGAACCAGGAAACCGGGAGAGTGTGTGAGACCTCTCGGGAGTATGTATGAACCTGACGTTTACGTGTTTATTTTCAGTATGTTTGTCACACGACATGGAGCAAGAGGTTTAGGATTTGGATCAAGATCAAGCTCAGGCTCGGATGCAGGGTCCGAGCGGGTCAATGATGGGTTACGCGAGTTCATCGCGTCTGAGATCACGAGAGGTATCCTTGAGGCGGGTTATTTTCGAGTCGATCAAGGAAGGGATTGTTGAGCTGATGGTGGATTGCCTTCGAGCATTCAGGAGTGACTTGGCGTCCAGCCAGTTGGGTACGCGCACACTGTCCTTTAAGTACTTTCGAGGGAGTGGTGCGCCAGACTTTCATGGGGCGAAGGACCCCATTACAGCCAGGAGATGGATTGTAGACATCAAGTCTGCACAGTTGACGAGCTTCTGCCTGGAGGCGTCGAAGGTCTGCTTTGTTGCGAGTTGTTTGAGGGAAAGAGCTAAAGATTGGTGGGAGTCAGTCGGTGACTCACTGGGAGCCCCAGCCGTGGAGGCTATGACTTGGTCAGACTTAGTGACCAGGTTCAAGGCAGAGTTTGTGCCAGCTGTGGAGCTTCAGCAGCTGGCCAGGGAGTTTCTGGATATAAGATAGACTACGGAGTTAGTAGCAGAGATCACCGCTAAGTTTAGGGAGAGGGACTTGTTGGTACCTTAGTATGCTACCGATGCAAATGCGGAAGACCCGCTACATGACATGTTGAGGGCTGACATTCGGGAGCATGTCAACTATTCAGCCTGCTCGACCTTGGAGTCCATGATTGTCAAGGTGCGGGAGAAGGAGATTGATTTGGAGCACCTCAGGAAGAGTAAGGCAGAGACTGAGTAGGTTACAGGGGTTTCGGGGAAGAAACCCAAGGGATCCGACGTCAGGTCAAAGGGCCAGTCGGGCCAGAGCCGCTGTAGGAAATGTCACAGGTCGTATGAGGGAGCTTGTAGAGCATGATCGTCAGGCTTCTACAAGTGCGGCAAGATGGGGCACTATAGGCAGGGATTGTACTGCCCCCGCCCCCACAGTTTAGACATCAGACCTGATTTTCTTCCATTGCAATCAGAAGGGCCACAAGATGTCCAACTGCCGATGATTTTCAGTAGTATCTGCAGCAGTGCCAGTGGTGGCGCTGACTCTAGTGTCAGCATGAGTTGTGGATGATCGGAAGGTCAAGGTAGATGCTCCAGTGGTGCGAAGCCGAGCGTTTCGGTTGACAGCCGAGGAGGCACGTGCCACACCTGATGTGGTGATGGGTATGATTTCTTCTCTCTAATCTTTTATGTTATGTCGTTGGGATTTTGAGATGTGATATGTATGTTCTATTTAGGATCGTTCCATGTGAACGGTATCCTAGTTCAGGTGTTGTTTGATTCGGGTGCTAGCCGATCGTTTGTCTCTCTTGCGCTTAGCAAGAAGTTTCCTGAGTCCTCGGGCATGTTGGATTGCCCTCTAGAGGTCGAGATTGCGGACGACTGGTTAGCGCGGGCATCAGATGTTTTCAGGGATTGTGTTTTGAGATTGTTCGAGGAGCGTTACCTAGTAGACTTGGTTCCCATACCGTTGTGGGGGAACAAGGATATTATAGATATGGATTGGCTAAGACCCAATAGGATGGTGATCGACTGCACGCAACAGTTGGTGCGGATCAGAACCTCAAGTGGGGGAGAGCAGGTGATTCAGGGCGAGAGGCCACATCGAGGACCAGCCTTATGTTCAGCAGCGAGGGCATGGCTCTACCTTCAGTAGGGTTGCGTGGTATATGTTGCCTATGTTGTGGATACCTGGGAGGCGGGTAAGGTGACGGTGGGCGATGTCTCAGTAGTATGAGAGTTCGCGGATGTATTCCCCGAGGAGTTGCATGGGATACCTCCAGAGAGACAAGTAGAGTTCAGGATCGACCTAGTCCTGGGTGCGGCTCAGATTGCCAAGGCACCATATCGGTTGGCTCCTCCTAAGATGCAGGAGTTGTCTACACAGCTGCAGGAGCTATTAGACAAGGGATTCATTAGACTGAGCAGTTTACCTTGGGGAGCCCCGATTATATTTGTAAAAAAGAAGGACAGGTGGCACCGTATGTGTATAGATTATTGGGAGTTGAAAAAGGTAACGGTGAAGAACCATTACCCACTCCCGAGGATTGATCACCTCTTTGACCAGCTGTAGAGAGCATCTTGGTTCTCCAAGATTGATTTGCGTTCAGATGATCATCAGATGAGGTTCAGAGAGGAGGATGTGTAGAAAAAAGCCTTTCGGACGCGTTATGGTCACTATGAGTTTGTGGTGATGCCTTTCGGGCTCACCAAAGCTCTTGTCGTGTTCATGGATCTCATGAAACACGTGTGCAGGCCGATGTTGGATCGGTCTGTGATAGTTTTCATTGACGACATCTTGGTTTATTTCAAGATGCGAGAGTAGCATGAGGAGCACTTGCGGGAGGTTCTGGATACATTGTCGAGGGAGTGCTTATATGCTAAGTTCTCCAAGTGTGAGTTCTAGTTGCGCAAGGTGCAGTTTCTTGGGCACCTTGTCAACCAAAACAGGATTTCGGTTGACCCAGCCAAGGTTGAGGCCGTGATGAGTTGGGAGGTTCCAAGGTCTCCATCTGAGATTTGGAGCTTTGTGGGACGGGCAGGCTACTATCAGAGATTAATTCAGGACTTCTCCAAGATAGTCGTGCCCTTGACCCGGCTAACGAGGAAAGTCGTGGTCTTTCGCTGGGGGCCTGAGCAACAGGCCCCATTTAAGACGTTGAGACAAAGATTGTGCGACGCGCCAATCTTATCCCTTTCGTAGGGCAAGGAGGATTTTTTAGTATATTGCGATGCGTCCATCCTAGGTTTGGGCGTGGTATTGATACAGAGAGGGCATGTTATCTCTTACGCTTCGAGGCAGCTGAAGCCTCTCGAGGCGACCTATCCGACGCATGATTTGGAGTTGGGGGCCGTTTTTTTCTGCCTCAAGATTTGGCGCCATTACCTCTACAGGGTTCGTTGTACTATTTACACGGACCACAAGAGCCTGAGGTATCTCATGGATCAGCCAAATCTGAATATGAGGCAATGTTCGTTGCTTCATGTGGTAAAGGATTATGATTTTGTGATCATGTACCACCCGGGGAAGACCAATGTTGTGGCCGACACGCTTAGCCGCAAGGCAGCGCCGATCTGGGATATCAGCATGAGGATGACAGTTGTGACTCCGCTGTTGGAGCAGATTCGGGAGGCCCAACAGGAGGCCATGAAGGAGGAGCATCGAAAGAGTGAGCGTACTGTGGGTTAGGTTTCCTCCTTCGAATATCATAGTCGGGGATTATTGACTCTTCACCGTAGGGTGTGGGTCCCATATCATGGAGGTATGCGTCAGGTATTGATGGAGGAGGCACACAAATCCAGGTTCTCTATCCATCCCGGGGCGACGAAGATGTACAGAGATCTTCGTCTTGATTTTTGGTGGCCCTATATGAAGAAGGACGTAGCTTGGTTTGTGGAGAGGTGCCTGACCTATAGGAAGGTCAAGGCTGAGCACCAGATACCTCATGGCAAGGTCCACCCGTTGGATATCCCGTTGTAGAAATGGGAGGATATTACTATGGATGTTATCACGAAGCTTCACAGGACTGCACGAGGGGTAGTTTCGATTTAGCTCATCGTTGATCAATTGAACAAGAGCGCCCATTTCATTCCGATTCAGGAGAGCATTCGGCCGAGAAGTTGGCCGACATCTATATCAGGGCGGTAGTGGCGCGGCACGGGGTGCCATTTTTAATGATTTACGATAGGGATGTGCGGTTGACTTCCATGTTTTGGAAGAAGTTTCATGATGAGTTGGGTACTCGTCTGCACTTTAGCACCGCCTTTCACCTGCAGACGGATGGTCAGAGTGAGCAGACCATCCAGACTCTAGAGGATATGTTGCGGGTGTTTGTTTTAGATTTTGGAGGTAGTTGGGATACTTACCTTCCGTTACCGGAGTTCTCCTATAATAATAGCTATCATGCGAGTATCGATTGTCCTCCGTTCAAGATGTTGTATGGGAGGAAGTGCAGGACCCCGATATGCTGGGGTGAGGTTGGTCGGAGGGTCATGGGGAGTATCGAGGTGGTACTCAAGACGACAGATAGGATCCAGCAGGTTCGGAGCAGGCTTTAGACTGCTCAGAGTCGGCAAAAAAGTTATGCCGACAAGCGTCGATCGGACCTAGAGTTCCAGGTCAGGGATATGGTGCTCCTGAAAGTGTCACCTTGGAAGGGTGTCATTCAATTTAGGAAGCGGGGCAAGCTGGGCCCCAGGTATATTGGACACTTCAGGGTTGTAGCCCGGGTGGGCATGGTGGCATATAAGTTGGATTTGCCAGCCAAACTCAGTCAGATACTTAGCACTTTTCATGTCTCCCAGTTGCGGAAGTGTCTGGTGGACAATTCGGTAGTAATGCCATTAAAGGATATTCAAGTTGATGACAACCTGAATTACATCGAGCGGCCAGTGACAATTCTTGACAGGAAATCGAAAGATCTAAGGAAAAAGAGAGTGGAGCTGGGTAAGGTGCAGTGGCGACACCGCAAGGGCTTGGAATGGACCTGGGAGCCAGAAGACGAGATGTGGGAGCATTACCCCGAGCTTTTTCAGGACCGAGCAACATACTTCGAGGACCAAGTCTAAGATAAGTGGGGGAGATTTGTAACACCCGATTCCTAGTATGCCTTTATTTCAAGTATTTATTATGTTTTTCTCTGGCACTCGATGAGTTGGAGGCCAAACTCGTCGAATAGAGTCGTGATCCGCAGGAAGTTTAAGTAGTCTACTCGACGAGTCAGGAGACCGACTCAGCGAGTAGAGGCTGTTTGAGTGAAACCCTAAATTGAGGGTTTTCATCCTATTTAAACACATTATAACCCCTCGACTCAGCCCCCATCGTCCAGAGCAAACCCTAACGCGAAACCCTAGCCGTTTTTAGTGTGTTCTTGAGCCTTGTCGTGTTACTTTGTATGATTGAAGCTTGAAGACGAGAAGGAGGCTTGTGATATCAAGGGGGAACAAGAAGATCCAGAGTTTTGAGCATATTTCCAGCTTATTAGAGTTATAAAGCTGAAACCTTGTCTGTTCATTGTCTAGATCTTGATTTTGGGCCTTTTTCTACATCTTTCTAAGCCCTAGAGAGGTTGTATTCGGGATTGAGTATTGGAAGTCAGTTTGTGCTTCAGATCTGGGGTTATTGGGGGTCTTTATGGCATAAAGGTGCCCACCTTGTTGCCATACACACCCCATGCACCTTGTAGACCATCTTTTATGGCTTTTGAGCCAAAGACCCCATGCATAGACATCAAGTTCGTGACTTTATGTATAAAAGGGACCCTAGGAGGTTAGATCTATGATATGGATGCATAGAGTCCCACTGAAATCGACTGTATAGTATTGGACAAGGAGGGACTCGACGAGTCGTGACGCTTTTTCCTTAAAAACATCTTCTAGAAATGGTTTTGGTTCAGTGGAAGGAACGCTCAGCTTGCTAGGGGTTTGCCTTGGACCTGGAAATCATGGGACTCGACGAGTGCTAGAACACACTCGGTGAGTCCAAGGCAATCTCCCAGTCTTTGAAGATGGACTCGACGAGTTGTTCTTACAAATCGGCGAGTCATAGACCGGATGCATTCATATGCTGAAGATGAACTCGACGAGTTCAAGGAAGAACTCGCCGAGTCAGTTGAAGATTAACTGAAACGTTTTCCAAGGTGAACTCATTGATCTCTTGCTAGACGCGACGAGTGGGGACGAGTTTGTAGTATTATGTGGACGAAGGGACTCGGCGAGTTGGCGGACCAATTCGGCGAGTCTGGTCAACCAAAGAGTTGACTTGACTAGGTTTGACTTTGACTTGGATTCAAGTTGACCCTTGAAGGGGTTATGGGTACAAATTGATAAGTTAAAAGGGTTGCCGTTTAGGGATTGAGCAGTCAAGGAGAGCCGACTTTCACACCGAGGGCAATGTAGACGCTACACGACATCGAGGTGAGTTACCTTCCAGTAGCGGTGGATCTTAGGCCACAATGCCAACCCACCAATAAGATTAATTGGTATATAATTGTCTTTGTAATAATTATCATGGTATGCTTATGAGATATTCTTATGTGATATGCTATGTAAGTTAGTGGTACTAGCGGGGAATAGCTTTTCCCTTACTTGGTCATTAGGACCGAAGGGTTGGTCAGTACCATGGATATGCTTGACCGTATGATTATATTTTGTTATTGTATGATAGAGGTAGGGGTTAAATAGTCCCTGATGCCGGTTGAGATAGATCATAAGGTAGTCGACACCCCAGAATGGCCTGACATGGGTAGGTCACAACACCAGAATGGCTTGACATGGGTATGTCAGCACCCCAGGATGGCTTGACATAGGTAGGTCGGGCACCCCAAAACAGCCCGACGGTATGTATGCTATATGATTGTATGGTATGTTGTATGATGGGGGAACTCATTAGGCTTTGTGCTTACAGTTTCCGTTTTGGTTTCCAGTACCTCTTCATCTAAGGGGAAGGAGCCAGTGGTGTAGCAGCACATCGCACGCACACACATGTGTTTTTCCGCATTGAGTTTCTGGGATTGCACTCTGATTTATATTACTTATGTTGAGATGGTTTCCAAAACACGTTTTTCTAGTTTTTTTATAAAATGGCATGACTTTGGTAATGTTTTGGTAAACTATGTTGCGGATTATTTATTTAAAAATGAAATTTTTGCCTTCGTAAATTGGTATGTTACACTCAAACTATAAGGCATCCAACACATGAAAGCATCTCATAGGGTCTCCCTAAGACTCCCTTCCTTATCCCACTCTACTATCAACTGTTGTAGGAACTTCCGTAAATACTACCTAACTATTTCATGAACACAATTACATACTACTAGTAGTAGATAATTCTTTGAATGACAAGTCTGACACTACAACAGCTGGACTCAAACAAGAGCTGTGCGATAGAGTTAAACCTATCCTTCGAAAATTATCCAATCACAATCATATGCAATCCAGAGCATTCATCCACTAATTAGCTAGTATCAACAGAATTTCCTAAAGCACAAAGCATGCAACATTCAAGCTTCAGGAAATTCAACTCAAGACATACCCTATACAGGTCGTCCTAACAAGTAATTGATCTGACACTAGCATGCAAATATAAAAGCTCATACAGATAGGCACATAAAGGGATCTCTCCTAGCATTCTATCATTCAATTCTGAGCAGATCTTGAGCCCCTAATATAGCATTCAATTCTCATATGATAGCATAAAACATATAACTTGTATGGGTATTTTAAGAAGACTTACATGAGCTTGGTTGATTGCATGAATCGCACCCCTTTTCTTTTATTAAAAATCCTTACATTGAAATGTTTCTTTTTATTGAAAACCTACCAAACCCTCGATTTGATTCCAAGACACACGCAAGAGTTTGCCCGAATCCTTCAGACCAAGGGTCTGATACCAACTTGTAGCGACCCAAAAATACAGATAAAATTTTTGTTTTTAAATTCATTCGAATCATATGACACTAATATCAAAATAGTCAAAAGAGTATTATAATAAAATGTTATCAGAATACAAATTCCGAAAATCGCAAACTATTGAAACCATAGGGTGATGCAACGCGATTGGGCCAGGCCCTTCCCCTTCAAACTAGAAGTACCTGAAACATAAACTGAAAACTATAAGCACAAAGCTTACTAAGTTCCCTCCCCCCCCTAAAAAAATGCCACATACTATACAAACATACAGCCAAGCATATATGGGTGCTTACCTACCCCTTCGAGCAAACTCACCCGATTACTATCAAGAATATATGGTTGCTTGCAATCTCTTTCGGTCTATTTCAACCGGATACTGTCAAACATATATGGGTTCTTGAAATCCACTTCGGTCTATTTAAACCGGATATCAGGTCTATATCTATAACGATCGTCACTTGAGGTAATAACTATTTAATATTTTCTTAATTATTTGTGGGGCTAAGTATTTAATGGATGGATTATTTGAGTGGACCATTAGTGAGTAGGCAGAATAGTGGGGCTGCCCAGAAGATGTACGTTTGGCGTAGCTTTGGTGTACGTAGGGCGTAGAGGAGCATTGGATACGGGGGACGCATGCACATACGCGCAATGTACGAAGGAGTATGCACATCGTATGTGAGCGGGTTCCTATCCCTAATTTTTAGGGTTTAAGCCATATAAATACAACATTATGACACAAACCCTAGACTCCTTACTAGCCTCTCAACCTCAGAAAAACCCTAGAAACACTTTCACACTTCATCCTTGTGTGTTTTTGGCTTTGTGAAGCTTACTTTGGTGATTTGGAGCTTGGAAGAAGAAAAGAGAAGTTGGAGAAGAAGAACTTAAGTGTCTTGAACTCAAGGATCTGAGATTACCTCACCATTTCGCACTCATTGGAGGTATAAAGCTTTCAACTTTCCTCATGTATGCTTAGATCTAGTTTAGTGATGTTTTGGGATCTTTTTAGTCCCAAGAATGGATCTTCATGAATAAAACTCGTTTCTAGGTCTAGGGTTGCTACCCTTAGTGATATACGAGTCCTATAAGCAGTAAAGTTTCGATCTTTAAGGCCCGTTTGTGACCATGCAAGAGATATAGCCATTTCCATGGAAGTTATTTTCTATATTCCAAGTTTGGGTTTATTTGGTGGGTTGCAAGCCACCAAGTAGTCAATTTTATGATTTAAGACATGCTAAGAGATTCATATCTGTAATATAGGCTTAAGGTGTAACATCCAGATTTCCAGGTATATTATTTTATATAAATATATTAGATTTTGGGGAGGGACTCGACGAGTTGGTGCCTTAACTCGTCGAGTAGGATCGTGCCTGATGACGTTTTTAATGAATGGACTTGACAAGTCAGTGGGCTGACTCGCCAAGTCAGTGTTGTTGAGCAAAACCCTAATTTCCCAGGACTGTGGCCTATTTAAAGGAGCTTATGGCCTTCATTTGCAGCCACACTCCCCTTTGAGAGACCCTAATCGATCCTGAGAGCATAGAGAGAGAGTGAGAGAGAGAAAAAAAAAGCTAATTGTCATCATCTTGGTGCATTCTTACAAGGAAGAAAGAGATTTTGCAAGCTATTTTGGCCAGAGGGGTTTAAATCTACTTCCATTCCATTCTAGGCTGTTGTTTAAGGTATAAATCTATACTTATTTTCGTATGATTAGTAGATCTCATGAATTAAAGGTTTCTTTACCCTATTTTAGTTAAAGTTAGGATGTATATGAAGTCCCTTTGAGTCCTATACATAAGATCTGGACCTTAAGAAGTCCAGAGAGGCCCATGATTCAAGATTTATGCAGTCACATAAGTGTATTGGGTCTAAAACACCATTATGAGAGTTATTTTATCAAATGGAGCTAGATCTGCGATGCATCGACCTAAAAATCGGACATTTACGTGACTATTGGGTGCTAGAAGGTTAGATCTATAAGTTATAGTCACAAATCTGACCTCAGAAGGCTGAATGAGAATTTCATGGGGTTTACTCATCGAGACTGTAAGATGACTCGACGAGTCGTAGCGGGTTTGACCTGATATCTTTGACTCAATATGAACTCATCGAGTTGAGGGGCAAGTAGACGAGCTGAGTGGACACTAGCTCGAGACTCGAAGAAATGCGACTGGACTCGGTGAGTCAGGTCGACCTGAACATATTAAATTTTGCTGACTTCAGTTGATTAGTCAATGGGTCAATAAGGGATACTTGAGACCATGGAGGGGTAAAATGGTGTTTTACCCATTCTAAGAGATAGAAATAGAACGAGAGGGTTTTATGTGTAAAAAAATGGATAATGATTGTGATGTTTGTCTAAATATGTTAGGCTGAGGCTAGTTCAGGATTCCAAGAGATTGATTGTATTCTTCTAGCTGTGAGGTGAGTCTTCTCACTATACTTTACCTGGAATGGTAACTATGTGTGACCGGAAGGTCTTTTGTATTTGTATGAATTATGTGACTTATGTGATATGTTTATTGTGATATGTATATGTTGTATGAATTCGGCCGGAAGGCAAACAGACTTGGGGCCAGAAGGCAAATGATGGTAGGGTCGGATGGTCTACCAGAGCTGTGGGACCGGAAGGTCCCACTGAGACACATTGACCGGAAGGTCATACAGTGCTATAGCCTCGAGAGGCTAATATGTGTATGTGGTATTTTGGGGAACTCGCTAAGCGTTTATGCTTACCGTGTTACATGTTATGTGTTTCAGGTACTTCAGAGGATCACGGGAAGGCACCGGCATGATTGTACACCTGCATCGAGATGGAGTTATGATCTGGGATTTGAATGATTGTAATGGAAACTTGTGATTTGACTTTTGAGAATTACTAATGCGACACGTGTTTTTATTAATTTAAAATTGAAAATTTTGGATGGTGACAATTTGGTATCAGAGCCTTGGTTTGAGGGTTTCGGAAACACCTTCGGGGATGTTTGGATTCAAACTGAGGATTTGAGAAAAGTTTTCAAAAGAAATGATTTTCCTAAAAATGAATAAGAGATTTTAAGAGAAGGAGGAAACGAGCAATGTGTACAATCAGCCAGCGCCCGAACAGTGATTTCCCAAAATACCCTTATTTTAAGTGTCATGAACTGATATGAGATATGATATGCATGCTAGAGAATACGCTAAGTATTTCATGATTTAGGAATAGAGTGGCTTGATTTGTGATGCCTTAGCCTAGGATTTGCTATCTGTGATTTGCTTGAGTGCAAGTAGGAGCAGGAATGAGCATGTGATAGATCTCCTATGAGAGTGGTCGATGCCTGATGAGATATAAAGAACTTGTGAGCTAGGATCCTAGGAGGAAGCCTTGGAATGAATACATATGCGGTGTGGAAGGTAGTATTGGGCCTGTACTACTGAAAACACCGGGTCAGTGCGCATTCCAAGTAAGAAACCTTAGGTTGCTAAGGAACAAGGAGGAGTGAGTGATCGAGTGTGAGTGATCTCAGTTGAGTCTCCGATTAGTTTATGTTGTGTTTCAGAGACATCACGGTGGTTACGCACCACAGCGCTGGGGGCAGTGGTACCAGTGGTAGAAGTGACGTGGAAATACGTCGGATGATTCATGAGGAGGTGGTCGCAGCCATCCGTGAGGCTATCTCGGAGATGTTTGGGTCTATTAAGACCACACTGATTGAGACGTTTGATGAGTGATAAGCTGCTGTTACTCAAGCGGATGTTGCTGCAGCCACCGCAGCGGTCGCTGCTACCAGGCCTTAAGGGGGTGACTTGTTGTTGTACCGGGAGTTCATCAAAACGAAGCCACCAGATATCGATGGGACCCAGGATCTGATTGCCACGATGAGGTGGTTCTCTGACATGGAGGGATGCTTCTACACTTGTTCCTTCCCGGAACATATGAGGGTACGGTTCATGCTGAACCAGCTTCGCTTGGGAGCGAAGGACTGGTGGAACTTTGTGACAGCTGATTTCATTCCTGCACAGCTCACTGCAATGACTTGGGAGAGGTTCACCACTATCTTTCGTGACGAGTATGTCCCTTTCGGTGGAGAGGGAACAGTTAGCCTAGGAGTTCTTGTCCTTCAAGCAGGGGACCGAGTTAGTGACAGTGATTACGAGAGGATGTTTCATGAGAGGGCGTTGTTTTGCCCTGAGCACGTGTTCTCTGAGCAGGCACGAATGAGCCGATACTTGAACATACTGAGGAGGGACATTTGTGAGTTCATGGAGAACTCGTCATACTAGACATTTGTGAGCTTCAGGAAAATGCCCAGAATAGGGAGATTGAGCTAGAGACTCAGGCCAGGGAGGATGCAGAGTCTTAGAAGACGGATAGGCGACCGGTACAGTCTCAGCCGGCAGCCAAGCGGGCAAAGCCCACCGATTCAAGGACTGGAAGCCAGAAGCGCTGCACTTGTGAGAAGTGCGGCAAGGGAAATGAGGGGACTTGTCGGGCGGGTGCTTGCTACAAGTGTGGCAAGGAGGGTCATATAGCCAAGGATTGACCTAAAGGGTTCATTGTTTGTTTCCACTGCAATCATATTGGCCATCGGAAGGCCGAGTGCCCACAGCTGACGTAGGGACCATAACAGGGATCTGCCCCTGTTGCTTCACGAGCTACAAAGAGTCAGCCAGTGAAGGCCAAGGTTCTGAGGGCTCGCGGTAGAGCTTTCTAGTTGACTATGGAGGAGATCCGCACAGCACTCGATGTTGTGGCTGGTATGTATTCTCTTACTCATTATGTTATTGAAAAATATTATGCTTATATTATTATGTGTATAGGTACTTTTCTTGTGAATTTTGTACCTGATTTGGTGTTATTTGACTCGGGTGCGAGTCGATCCTTCGTGTCGATAGCCTTTAGCCGTCACATTAACATCCGACGAGAGGCCATGAGTCGACCTCTGCGAGTTTACATAGCCAACGAGCGTGCGATAGATGCAACTGTTGTGATTTGGGTATGTATACTTGAGATTTTCTGTGTTGAGTTTCCGATAGATCTGGTATCGATTGCTATGGGAGATGTCTATATCATTGTGGGCATGGACTAGTTGAGTCGATTCAGAGCTGTTATAGACTGCGAGCGACAGTTGGTGACCATTCGAGACCCTAGTGGGGGAGTGCTTACGGTGTATGGCGAGGGTACTAGGTCCGGATCAACCTTCTGTTCTGCGGCCCGAGCGAGACAGAGTTATACTGTAGGGTTATGTGGGTTTCCTGGCGTATGTGATGGATACGTAGGTTGCTGATGCCAGACCGAGCTCTATTTCTGATGTGCCGATAGTGTGTGAGTTTTCTAATGTTTTCCCCGAGGAGTTTCCGGGTGTGCCTCCTGAGAAACAGGTGGAGTTTCGAATTGATCTGATTCCGGGTGCGGCGCCGATTGCCAAGGCACCTTATCGCCTTGCCCCGCCAGAGATGCAAGAGTTATACTCTCAGCTTCAGGAGCTGTTGGGGAAGGGGTTCATTAGACCGAGTAGCTCTTCAGGGGGAGATGTGATCCTTTTTGTGAAGAAGAAGGATGGTTCACACCGGATGTGCATTGACTACCGGGAGTTGAACAAGTTGACGGTGGGGCTGTCAAATCGAGCAGTTGTGTCGTGTTTTTGTCTGACACGACACGACACAACAAGGTTTTGTATAACATGAACACGACACAACATGATGTCATGTTTTTTTTCATTAACATGAAAACGAACCAATTAAAACACGACAACATGACACGACACGACAAATATTATATTACATAACTATTAGATAATTAAAGATATATAACACGACGAAAATGACAAACATGAAAAACACGACAACTACATTCTTAATCGTGTCAATTTCATGTTGATTTACGAACACAAACACGACATGACACGACTTCGTGCTTTTTAATCTTGACACGAACACGACGTGCCGATTTTGTTTTGTTTCGTGTGTTTTTGTCGTGTCTTGTCATAAATTGACACCCCTAGTTGACGGTCAAGAACCGTTACCCACTACTGAGGATCAACGATTTGTTCAATCAGTTTCATGGTGCGTCTTGGTTTTTCAAGATTGACTTGAGATCTGGGTGTCATCAGATAAGGGTACGTGATGAGGATATTCAGAAGACAGCATTTAGGACTCGTTATGGCATTACGAGTTTGTAGTGATGCCTTTTGGGCTCACCAACGCACCGGTAGCGCTCATGGATCTCATGAACCGGGTGTGCAGGCCTATGTTGGATCGATCTATGATCATGTTCATCGACGATATCTTGGTGTATTCAAGATCCAGAGAGCGGCACGAGGAACATTTGAGAGAGATTCTTGGGGTATTGAGATCGGAGAGGCTTTATGCCAAGTTCTCCAAGTGCGATTTCTGGTTACGAGAGGTCGAGTTCTTGGGGCACCTTGTTAATCACAAGGGGATTTTGGTCAATCCGGCCAAAATTGAGGTTGTTATGAGTTGGGAGGGGCCGAGATCCCCCACCGAGATCAGGAGTATTCTAGGGTTGTCCGGTTACTATCGTAGGTTTATTAGAGATTTCTCCAATATTGTCGTTCCTCTCACCAGGTTGACCCAGAAGGGTGTTGCTTTTGTTTGGGGTCTCGAGCAGCAGACCTCATTTGAGACTCTTTGCTAGAGATTGTGTGAAGCTCTAGTGGTAGCTCTTCCTGAGGGGATGGAGGATTTTTTTGGTTTACTGCAATGCGTCTATATCGGGTTTGGGTGAAATGCTTATGCAGAGAAGGCACGTGATAGCTTACGCTTCAAGGCAATTGAAGCCTCATGAGACGAGGTATCCCATCCGCGATTTGGAGTTGGGGGCGGTGGTGTTCTCCCTCAAGATCTGGCGCAACTATTTTTATGCGGTTCGGTGTACCATATACACGAACTACAAGAACTTGAAGTATCTTATAGATCATCCCAACCTGAATATGCACCAAAGGAGGTGGTTGGATGTGGTAAAAGATTATGATTGTGAGATTTTCTATCATCTAGTCAAGGCAAATGTGGTAGTCGATGCCTTGAGCCTGTGACAACCCGAAATTTCTATCTTGTACGGACCATTCATTTCAATCAAAGTCAGACTCGTTTCTGCTAACTTTTAGCATTGTTAAGTGTCTGTTTGAGTATTCTAAGCCTAGTGCATCAAAGGAACCAGTGTTTGGATTTATCAGTTAAGGTTCCAAACCATCTAGCAAACTGTAAATCTACTCAAAAGGAGTTTACGGTCACGAAGCTTAGAGCTTACGGTCAAGGTGACCGTAAACTCCCTGTATATGTATAATAGATTATCATTTTGATCATTTCCTTCCTTTACAAGCCTAGAATCATGAATTCTCTCTCAAGTATCATCAGATCTTTATCTTGATCTTCCAAAAATGTAAGAATTATTTCCTTTGATTTGTTGTTACATCTCTTTGTTTAGTGATTATACATGATTTCATCCATGAAATCTCTTCATTTTGATAGATCTTCAAGTGTCCTTCATTTCACCAAGAACACCAAGAACATATAGTAGTGTTCTGATGGGTTTTATACAAACAATCCTATGTGTGCATGCAACCCTAGATTTGGATCTATGTTTTCACTATTAGATACATAACATTAGGAACACAAGAAAAACCCTATCATGCATCTAGGTATTTCGAAATTTAGATGGTAGATGGAATCACATACCTCTTGTTGTTATATTATAATAACAACTCAAATCTTCAATCTCCTTGTCTATGAAAGCAAGTACCACAAGTGTAGTACCCCTAATGGCTCACAAACACAAAAAGCAAATGGAGAGGCAAGAGAGAGAGAGAGAGAGATGAGAAGTAGAAAATCGGATCTAGGTCTTCTAGATCAAGTGGCTGATTTCCCTTACCCAAGGAGTCCTTAAATAGGGTGGAGATTAGGGTTTTAGTCCTTATCCTTATCTAGTTGCTTGCCCACCAAGCAGCCCGTAAGATAACTCTAGAAGCCTTCTCCTTGGACGAATTCTAAGGCCTTATCACCTTGAATTCGTCCACCCTATCCATAGGGCATCCATTGCCCTAATTTGAAACTATCACATAATCACAATTCAGCCCCTCTAGTTTAATTAATTACTTTTGATCACAAAGTTAATTCTTAATTAATTATTGACCAATATTAATTAACCAAATATGATTTCTCTTTTAATATATCATTCATATAATATATTAATAAATCATATTAACCTCTTTCTCTATTATTTCTCCAGTCAAGTTGCTTTGGTGAAGGCAACCCAAAAGGACCATGCACAACCGGGTCAAGTACTAACCAAATATAGTTACGGGCTTAGATACTAATCCAAAAGTATCCCACTAGGATAAGTCTAGTAACCATAAATGCAAGCATAACTCGATTAGCAATCGTAGCTCTCAAAGACGCTATCGAACTCTGATCTTATCAGCAACCTGTCCTTTAGATAAGGGATCGCACAGTCCTCTGTTTCAGATATCGTGTGGACAATCTCATGGAACATATTCATACTTATTGTCCGGTAGTTTATTTCACGATATCAGATTCATTTGACATAGAACTTAATTGAACACATAAGTCAAATCAAATCATCGAGGGGCCCTGATATCACTTTTACCCTCTTAGGATAAAAGGAACAGATAAACTTCGACTTATAAGCGTTTACTATGTACTAATCAAATTATACACAACAATGCGTTTTATGACATCAAGTTACTGATGCGTTTTCGCATTATCAATGCACAATCAATTAGCAAACAATAAACCATATATCTTGGTTTTAAGACCATATGATGTTATCGTCTTGCGATCACTTGTGATAAATTCCATGAAGTGATTCCAGCAAGCGCAGGTTTATTCCAATGCTCAAAACTTATTCATGAGCACTCATGAACACTGTAGAAAACCTTTGCTATGTCTAATGCCTTTCAGACAATCTACACCAATCGATGACAGTCTTCATTCATACCTACTTCCAACATATGAACGACTGTGGATCGTTTGAATAATTCGATTATTCTTAATTATCTCAATTATTCAGGAAGTCAAAACATGCAAAGTGAAAAAATAGTTAAACAATTAACATAAGACAGAAATTTAAATCATACTCCTTTATTTATCATCAAGTGTCAATTAGATTTATCTATTACATGTTTCTAAACTATCTAATCCAAAGTAATATCGTCCTTCAGCCCAATGCTCCTAGCGTGCTGCAAGTGCTTAACCCTACTCAGTCCCTTCGTAAGCGGATCTGCTGGGTTATCCTCTGGCAATACCCTTTTTACTACGAGGAGTCCTTCTTCTACCCGATGCTAATAAAGTGATATTTTCTGTCGATATGTCGAGATCTACCATGATCCCTCGGTTCCTTAGTCAAGGCAACCGCTTCTTGATTATCACATAAAATTTCCATAGGCCCTTTTATGGCCGGTACAACTCCAAGGTCTCCAACGAAGTTCTTCAACCATACCGCCTCCTTTGACGCTTCGCTCGCTGCAATGTACTCTGATTCGCACGTTGAATTAGCTATGGTTTCTTGCTTGGAACTTTTCCAAGTCACTGCTCCTCCTTTAAGGGTAAAGACCCAGCCGGACTGTGAACGATAGTTGTCCCTGTCGGTCTGGAAACTGGTGTCACTATACCCTTGCACCTTTAAGTCATCACTCCCTCCGAGGACTAGAAACCATTCCTTTGTTCTCTGCAGGTACTTAAGAATATTCTTGACTACGTTCCAATGTGCTTTACCAGGGTTCCCTTGATATCTACTGACAATGCTCAAAACGAAGGCCACATCATGGCGAGTACAAGCAGTAGCATACATGATCGAGCCAACTGCGGAAGCGTAAGGTACTCGGTTCATCTCTGCTATCTCTGGCTTTGGTACTCGGACTTCGAGTCTTACTCAAAATGGCATTACTTTGGATTGGTAATTCTCCATTCTTTGCGTTTTCCATACTAAAATGTTTTAGCACCTTGTCCAAGTTTGTATTCTGACTAAGTCCTATTAGTCTCTTACTTTGGTCTCTCACTATCGTTATTCCCAAAATATAGGAAGCCTCTCCGAGGTCCTTCATAGCGAAGAACTTCTCGAGCCAGGACTTCACTTCCTGCAGTGTCGGGATGTCGTTTCCTATGAGTAGTATGTCATCGACATACAATACGAGGACACTAACTATACTCCCACTGGCTTTGACATATACACATGATTCATCTTTGCTTTGTACAAACCCAAACTCTTTGACTTTCTCGTCGAAGCAAAGATTCCATCTGTGAGAGTTTGCTTAAGTCCATAAATGGACTTCTCAAGCTTGCACACTCTATTGGGATGCTTCGCATTGACAAAACCCTCTGGTCGAGCCATGTAAACATCCTCAGCCAACTTCCCATTAAGGAAAGCGGTTTTAACATCCATTTTCCATATTTCATAATCATGAAACACAACAATGGCTAGCATCACCCTAATAGACTTTATTTTGGCAACTGGTGAGAAGGTCTCATGACAGTCAACTCTGGGAGTTTGAGTAAAGCCCTTCACAACCAATCTTGCCTTATACATGTGCACATGGTCAACCAAATTCCAAAATTGGTTGTCGTACATGAACTGAATCTCACTATCCATTGCCTCTTTCCATTTTGCAGACTCCGGGCCTATCTAGGCTTCCTTATAGCTATTAGGTTCATCTAAATTTATGAGTGTACTATCACTAGTATACGTGTCCCCTTTTGTAGTAATATGAAAACCACATAACTAGGGTTGAACTCTAACTCTTTCAGAATGCCTAAGAGGTAAGGATTCGCCAATCGCTTCAATCGGAGTTTCCTCCTCGGGTTGAGCGCTAGTGTTAGAGGTTCCTTCATCGCTCGATTCTTGAATCTCTTCAAGATCGATTTGCCTCCCATTGTCCCCTTGGCTTATGAGTTCTTGCTCTCGGAAAACCCTATCCTCGCAACGAAGACAACATTGTCACTCGGTCAATAGAAGAGATATCCAAAGGATTTATGCGGGTAGCCGATGAAAATACACCGCTCACAATGAGGTTCGAGCTTGTCATGAGTCTCTCGTCTTACAAAAGCCCCGCAACCCCAAACCTTAATATATGCGCCAACGAGGGAGCTTTCCCTGTCCACATCTCGTGAGGTGTTTTCGCAACCTTCTTTGTAGGGACAAAGTTAAGGATATGGGCGGCAGTCTCAAAGGCATACCCCTAGAATAAGATAGGTAGTTAAGCACGACTCATCATGGAACGAAACATGTCCAACAGGGTTCGATTACGCCTCTCAGCCACACCATTCAACTGCGGTGTCCTAGGCAGCGTCAATTGCGAAACTATTCTGCATTCCTTGAGGTAGTCTTGGAATTCAAGACTTAGGTACTCTCCTCCTCGATCGGATCGAAGCATCTTGATTTTCCTGCCCAATTGATTCTCCACTTCTTGTTTAAACTCTTTGAACTTTTCAAAGGTTTCTGACTTGTTCTTGATTAAATAGATATAGCCATATCTACTATAATCATCGGTGAAAGTCACATAGAAGCGGTTCTCGTCCCTTGTGGTGGATCTAAAGGGCCCACATACATTGGTTTGTATGAGATCCAATACACCCTCACCCCTTGCACATGTGCCAGTGAAGGGTTACTTGGTCATCTTTCCATGTAAACAAGACTCGTACACGTCAGCGTCCCTAAGGTCGAATGACTTCGACACTCCATCCTTTCGGAGTTGGTCTATGGATTCCTTGTTCACATGTCCAAGACGACAATGCCACAAGCATGCTTTATCCATACTATTGGAAGAGTCCACACACAATACATCATTTCCTAGGTTATCTACAACCATAACAGTTTCATAAATTCCATTACAACGTGATGCTTCAAAATATAAAACACCATTTAGATAAGCATAAATTGAACCTTTCTCATTATCAAACGAATATCTAAATCCTTGTCTAAACAAACCATGAAATGAAATGATGTTTCTTGCCATATCTGGCGAATAGCAACAATTATTGAAATCTAAACCTAATCCATTACTAAGCGCTAGAGAATGCACTCCAATCTTGGTGATAGGCGACGATCTTCTATTCCCCATGATTAGATTTATTCTTCCACGCTCCACATCCCTATCTCTTCTTAGTCCCTGCAAATTAGAACATATGTGAAAACCACATCATGTATCAAGAACCCAAGAAATAGCATGTGATGAATCATTAGATTTAATTGTGTAAATACCTGCGAAAGACGGCTTGATCTTCCCATCCTTGATGACTTGCAGATATTTCGGGCAGCTTCTCTTCCAATGCCCTATTTTGTGGTAGTGGTGGCACTCTGCCTCCTTCGGGTTTAAGTTGGGCTTAGCAGAACCAATTTTGGTTCCACTTGAAGAGGTACCATCTTGGGGCTTTCCCTTGTGGTGGCTCTTTGAAGCAGCCTTCCTCTTCTTGCCCCTCCCTTGCCCAATGGCCAAAATAGGAGCAGCGGGAGTTAATGCAATAGACTTGTCCTTGAGGTTGCTCTCAGCAGTCCTTAGGAGTTCTTGGAGTTTGCTTAAGGTGACCTCTCCTTTGTTCATGTGGTAGGTCATCCTAAATTGGTTGTAGCACGAGGCCAAAGAGTGGAGAATGATATCGATTGCCAGGTCTTCCCAAAAGTTAACATTTAACTTGCATAGACGATCAACATACCTCTGCATCTTTTGCAAATGCGAGGTTAGGGACTCTCCACTTCCCATCTTAGTTGTGATCATGTTGGTGATGATCTCATAGCGCTCTTTCCTTGCGCTTTGGTGGTACCTCTCTAGGAAATCTTGGTGCATTTCATATGGATTCATGTCCTCATAGGACTTTTGGAGTTCCAGATTCATAGTGGCCAACACAATGCAATGAACTTTCGTTGCATCACGCTCGTGGGTCTCAAAGACAACCATTTCTTCGGTAGTAGAGATTTCTGGATTGATCTTTTCAAGCTTCTGATCGAGGACATATTCTTTGTCCTCGTAACGAGCAATCATGCGGATGTATCTTATCCATTCATTGAAATTTCATCCATCAAATGTTACTTTTTGACATAGGCTCATTAGCGAGAATGAACCTGGAGCAGCGTTGTTTGCATTTGCGTTAGACCTCTGCAAATAGAAAGGAACAAATTTCGATTAGAAGTGAATCCCTAATTAAACAACCAAAACGAGAAATTGGGGCTAGGATCCAACAACATTATTTACACATTAGAAAAGGGATGTCGTAGTCCAACATGCAAATAATTTGGAAGTAAGTGAATGATGATTCACAAATTTTCCACCATGAAAAACATAAAAGGTTGAAGTTTTAAATGTATTGAAAATTCCTAGATTCATTTGAGATTCATTGAACCTTTCAATGGCATGTTAAAATCTCAATATGCCCCTCTAGTTTGTGACTGGGATGCCGAGGATCACAAAGCGGGTGTGAATAACCATGCAAATGTACATGGTTCCCTCATTGTTACAGTCACCTATTTGATGTGCCAGTTAACCACACATGCTCCATCGAACTATGACAAACAATGAGTCACCCTTTGCCACCTTTTCTTAGAAACAATTAGTGTGCCGGTTAACCACACACGCTGCACTAACTTATTAGCAAAGGTGCAAAGTGTAATTTCATGGGATTGCATCTATTCAATTTTGCCCAAAGTAACTAAGATTGGGAATTTTATAAAAACGTTTAGTTACTTTATATAGATTCATTATACTTATTAATGAGGAGAGGATTGCCCTATCCTACCCGTTCGGCTAACGACCCACCACCAATCAAGGAAGCGGTGGGTAAGAGTGGATACCCATTAAATGGCCATTTTATAGGTCATAACCTTATACCTCCTTATATATATATATATATATATATATATATATATATATATATATATATATATATATATATGTATTAATCTTGTAATAATATAGTAGTATAGGGTGTATTTTAAACACTTCAAAATACTAGGGTTTTAATTTCAATTTTAAAATTTTTGAAATTTAAGACCTTTAAAATTAAAATTTTAAATATTAAAACTCTTGATTTAATAATTATCCTTAAATTAAACAAGTAATTTGAATTATTAAATCATAAAGGATTACCTTAAATTAAAAAATTAATTTATCCTAATCCCTTAAATCCCTCTAGATTTCGAAAATATGGGATGGGATAATTCAAAATCTTTAATTACCATATTTAAGCCATTAAAAGATAATTACAAGATATGGGATTATCTAAATCCCTAAAAATTAGGATCTTATCTTGGGGAGGAGGCAAATTTCGAAAACCCTAGGGTTTGCAAAACCTAGATTTCGAAATCTTGGTGGCTAAGAAAAGGGTTTGAAAAAACCTTATCAATTTTTGAAATATAGTGTTCAAGAACCCAATTTTCGAAATCCTTTCCTCATAGGGTTTATTGGCCATAAAACCTAAAGTGTCAAATTCATACAATTGCATAATTCTAATTGAAAACAAATGACCATACACTCTGATACCACTGATGGGTTTTATACAAACAATCCTATGTGTGCATGCAACCCTAGATTTGGATCTATGTTTTCACTATTAGATACACAACATTATGAAGACAAGAAAAAACCCTAGCATGCATCTAGGTATTTCGAAATTTAGATGGTAGAAGGAATCACATACCTCTTCTTGTTATATTGTAATAACAACTCAAATCTTCAATCTCTTTGTCTATGAAAGCAAGTTCCATAAGTGTAGTACCTCTAATGGCTCACAAACACCAAAAGCAAATGGGGAGGCAAGAGAGAGAGAGAGGGGAGAGGTAGAAAAGAGGCTCTAGGTATTCTAGGGATCAGGTGGCCGATTTCCCTTACCCAGGGGGTCCTTAAATAGGGTGGAGATTAGGGTTTCAGTCCTTATCCTTATCTGGTTGCTTGCTCACCAAGCAGCCCATAAGAGAAGTCTAGAAGCCTTATCCTTGGACGAATTATAAGGCCCTATCACCTTAAATTTGTCCACCCTATCCATAGGGCATCCATTGCCCTAATTTGCAACTATCATATAGTTACAATTCAGCCCCTCTAGTTTAATTAATTTCTTTTGATCACAAAATTAATTCTTAGTTAACTATTTACCAATATTAATTATACAAATATGATTTCTCTTTTAATATATCATCCTTATAATATATTAGTAAATCATAATAACCTCTTTCTCTATTATTTCTCCAGTCAAGTTGCTTTGGTGAAGGCAACCCAAAAGGACCATGCACAACCGGGTCAAGTACTTACCAAATATGGTTATGGGTTTAGACACTAATCCAACATGTTCTTGGATCCTAGTCACCCTTACAAGCTTCTATGAAGTAATTACACTACCCTTGGCTTGTTATATACTAGAATCACTAGTTAATCACCTTGAAGGCTTCATATTTAGCCAAGATCAAGGTGTTTCCGGTCTAAGTGTATCTCCTTAGACCTTAAACTCTAAAGAAAGGTGCATTAGAGTCCTTAAACCCTTCCTAAGGCTAAGCATGGTCCCTAGAATCTGATGCCTTTGAATGAAGCCCTTGAAAACCTTCATTTGTAAATGATTTGATGAGTTTATTGTTGAATCTCCTTAGACCGTGAACTCCATGATCGTAAGGTCATTAGACCTTGAACACGTGGACCGTGAACCATCTTGACTGTAAACACTTATGGTCATGCCATTTAGACCGTAAACTATTTAGGGTGGCCATACACCCTAGTTATGCAATCATACGTGATTGTATCCCTTCAATATAAGAGTTCCCTAGTCTATTAGGGTGTTATCACTTATAATTAGTTGCTTATACACTAATCAAATACATATACATGTCATTATATGTTTATTAGGATCTTTGTGTGCTAAAGGTTTCACCTGACACTCTACATCCTATCTCCAAACATATTTCCGTATCACTCACTGCAGGTGAGTTCATACCCCTTAATCTATCTTTTAAATGACTTTAAATGCTTTTATGGGGGGAATACAAGTTGAAACATTATAGTTATTATATCAATCACATGTTATTAATAACTATCACACAATGGATTTGCTATACTTTTAGCTGTTTTATCTATAAAACTACTTCAAAATGTTTATCAAACTCTTTTACAAGTTAAACCTTTTCCTTTAACTCTTTTAAACTTATATATTGTCAAAACCATGTCTAGTGCATGTATAGTTATATAAGTAGGTTGGAAGGACTTAGGACTAATAACACACTTTACTTCCTGTTCCTTGTTTGGTTGTGGACTTATTGTCCCCTGTTGTTTGTCTGAGTGTCGTTTGATCCTTAGTTATATATTATGTATCTATGTATAGACATAAAAGCTTTTATCTCAGTTCAATACTCTCAGTTATACAAACAACTTTACTAGTAAACTATAATAGGTATAGTTTAGGAAGACACTACTCATTACTTCTAGTACAATTAAACATACAAAGATTCAGTTCATACACAAGTTAATACATACTATATATTATACAAGAGAACATACTATGATGAGAAACAAAGAGAACACACTACATACTAGACAGAGAGAACATACATTACACTAGTACATACAATACATATACAAGAATACTATAACATAAATGTGAACCATTATTTCGGGGAATGGCATCACTACGATGGCTCGTTTTGTAGCCAGAGTCTCCTGGAGGGAGAGCATGAATTTATGTATAGATCTATACTAGATTGACTATCATACACCTTGTTGTTCACTACAGTGGGACTTGCAAGTCTACGGGTGTCAAATGTCATTTCTTCCGACGTCTTTCATCGGCGTATTATTAGTCGATAGTATGGTGCAACAATTTCACATTATACCTTAAATAAAAATTGGTTTAAGGTAGTTAGTACAGTAGTAGTTACTATAATACAACACTACAGTACTATTATTATTTCCCCATTACATTCAAATTGTGATCTTCTCGCATAAATGATAATGTAGAAACTATATTTTTGGTTAATGATAGTCATACTTGGGAAAATACACACTCTTACAAGAAAAAAACATACAGAACATTTGATGCCTTGGTAGAGGCTACGTTTAGTAAAAAATATAGGATTTTCTATGAAATAAAAACACTTACAAACATTTACTAACTTATACATCAAACACTTACAAACATTTTCCTACAAACAATGACACTAAAATGCTTATGAACTCACCAGCTTTAAAGTTGATCAACTCTTTCAAAATAACTTGTATTCTCAGGTCATCAGTAGACAGGTACTGATGCCAGGTTTTAAGAAGATGGAGCTCGTTCAAGACTCATCTCTTATTTTGATTTACACTTTTGGTGTCTTATAAACCTCATAGAACACACTTGTATTGAATTATATTATTAATGCAATGGATGATGTTGTTGCTTGTTTACTACTAGCCTTCACTGTCAAGCTTCAACACACTTGTAGGTATATTCACAAAGAAGCCATAAAGATTGTACATTAACAAAAGAAACTACCTAATCTTAATTTCTTGATCCAAGATGATTCTAGCTTTCACAAGACACTTCGAATTTGGTTTACTGGTAAAATTTAGAGTACTATTACATGGTGTCATCATTAGCAAGTGATCTCAAATTTTAGATATGACGCATGACAACCTTACTCAGATATGTCATGTCTTTCCTTCTTAACTCTACACATGTAACATCCCAAGATTTGCAATAAATTTGAACATTTTAAAACAACATAAATCATCCATTTAATATATTTTATTCAAAACAAATGAAATACCAAACCCCAAGATCAATTATATTTCCGAACATTATTAGTTATAACTCTAAAATTTATGAAAAGACAACAAATTCAATATTAATTCCAAAAACCCTCCTCAATCCGGTGTGTATAATCATGCCTGACCATCCTGTGTACCGGAAATATTATTTTTAAGGGAAAAGGGGTAAGCACAAAGCTTAGTGAATTCCACACATACACAATATCATATAATATAATCCTTATCCCTATACACGAATACAATCAGCATCAAACACAAACTACACATGCATGTCAAAGAACAAATCAGTGACAGACATAATCCTACTGGGACACATTTGCTAGGCTCGATCCCCTTTGCTCAGTACATCGAGCCCTTGGGACACATGGATAAACCCGATCCCCCGTACCCGAACCCATTGGGACACATTGGACATGCCCGATCCCTTGCTCAGTTCGTCGAGGCTTTGGGACACAAGGTTTTTAAGTTAGCAATTTCCACCCTTCTTCAAAAAAAATTACAAATCCCTAAATCACTAAATGCTTATATTAAAATCATTTATTTATTTATTTATTTATTATTAATCTTATTTATTTATTTTATTTATACTTATACTCTTTTATTAAATAATTAAATGGAAATCAGGGTGTTACAACTCTCCCCCACTTGAATCAGACTTTGTCTTCAAAGTCAATGGCAAGAAAAATCAATAGATAATGCTCTTGTATCTCTGCTTCTGGCACTTAGGTCTATTCAGAGCCTTTTCGATGCTGCCACTACACTTTGAATAAACCAATATCTTTGTTTCATATAGTATTTGTCTTCCTTTCAAGAATAGTTATAGGCTTCTTCTCATAGTTGAGTCACTTATCAATTTGAATATCTTCTTGTGGAACTATTGTTATCTAAATCACTAAACACTCTTCTAATTGGAATACATGGAAATTTTTGTAGGTCAAACTCCACTCATCTGGAACTCCAAATGAAACTCTACTTTCCCTACTCATGGAATAATCTTCTACATACGTATGTACTAAGGCCTCCCAACTTTGCCTTCTTAGGAAACTGCATCACCTCTTATCGAGGTGTAACTACCAACATGTTATGATCTCCCACCAATCACGATCATAACACCTGAATCAACTTATTCGCCTTAAGCACAATATATATGCTTCCTAGTAATCGACGCCCAAAATTGCTCAACACATAGGCATCCTGCGCTTCTTCTTACACCGTATAATAAATGATGACATGCCAATATAATAGTGGAAGTTGTGCTAATTCACAACTGAGTACTCGTTTCCTCCTGAAAACCTTTCATAAAATCGAGACGTAAACTAAACATCTCAATTAGAGACCTTAGAAACTGGCATCTAGTGCCTAGCTACGACCTCCCTAGAGTAGATATATGCTCGTTATCTCCAATATAGGAACACAAAACTAACCTTTATATGTTAAATAACCCCGACTATCCCGGCCAACAGTCAGAGTCTTGCTTGAAACTCCCATGTATTTGGCGTTCTCATCCCGAAACCTCACTCCCTACAACTTTTCATCAACTCCAATAGAGGAGTAAACACTGTCATTCATAGACATAACTACCAAATTGGCTCATTAGCCAACTTCTGACTGAGACCATCAACAATTACATTTACTTTATAAGGATAGTAAAATATGTCACCATTGAAATCCTTAACCATGTCTAGCAACGTAACCCAACTCCTTGCAAAACTCCCATAACTCTAAAATATCTATTCGAAAATTTCCGTTATAGACCCTCTAAGGCTGACGATGATTCCTACTCCTTCAACCAGAAAACCGACTAATCCATTAAGAAGGAACTCTACCACTCCCAAAGAAGTAATATTTTGATCAACACCTCCTCAATAAATAAATAATTAAATAAATGATTTTAATATAAACATTTAGTGATTTAGGGATTTTTAATTTTTTTTAAGAAGGGTGGAAATTGCTAACTTAAAAACCTTGTGTCCTAAAGGCTCGACGAATTGAGCAAGGGGGATCGGGCATGGCCAATGCGTCCCAATGGGTTCGGGTACGGGGGATCGGGTTTAGCCAATGTGTCCCAAGGGCTCGATGTACTGAGCAAGGAGGATCAGGCCTAGCCAATGTGTCCCAATAAGATTATGTCTGTTACTGATTCGTTCTTTGACATGCATGTGTGGTTTGTGTTTGATTCCGATTGTATTTGTGTATATAGGTAAGGATTATATGATATGATATTATGTATGTGTGGAATTCACTAAGCTTTTTTCTTACCCCTTTTCCCTTAAAAATACTATTTCAGGTACACATGATGGTCGGGCATAATTGTACACATTGGCTTGAGGCGGGTTTTTGTAATTAATATTGAATTTGTTGTCTTTTCATAAATTTTAGAATTATAATAATAATGTTCGGAAACATAATTGATCTTGAGGTTTGGTATTTCATTTGTTTTGAATAAAATATATTAAATGGATGATTTATGTTGTTTTAAAATTTTCAAATTTATTGCAAATTTTGGAATGTTACAAGTTGGTATCAGAGCACAGTTTGAGAGAATCAGGCTCACTTTAGTGAGTTCTGAACTCAAGTTTGCGGCTCAAGAGTTATTTTTCTAAAATAAAATTTTACAGAAACTAAATGAAATGGTTTTGAAAAGGTGAACGCAAGCACAGTGTGTAAGGTTAGCCGCTGCCATAGGAAAAAGGGAAAGTGTTCATATCTTATTTATTGCTCTCGGATATAAGATTAAATTATGTACGCTAGATACTCAGATTCTTCACATGCTATGTTTGATTCCTGTTATGTATTATTTGGAATTTGTGCTAGTACTGAGAGGCTGTTAAGTGGATGTTTTAGGTTGTATGTGATGGGTTTTAGCCATAAGAACATCCTATGTGCTCATACAAACCCTAATGCTTGGATCTAGGTTTCTATATTGTACATGCAATTCATCCAAGACTATAAACCCTATATCTAGTATATGATAATCAATAAAACATATAAATTAGGGTTTAGATCATACCTTGATTGTTATGTAGCAATAACAATCTCAAATCCTTCTTGTATTGAATTTAGAAAGCTTAGAGTCACAAATGTCACTCCTCTAATGGTTCACAAACACCAAGAGAAAGAGGATGAAGAAGAACAGAGAAGGAGGCTGCCCAAAACGTCTACAAACCCTAGAAGGAGTATTAGCCACGTTTTTGGGGCTTAAGCGCACTTTATATACATGTAGGCTATTAGGGTTTTGAACTAGGAAACCCTAAACTGACTGCTTAATCCCTAAGCAGTCCATGGACCCTTCTCTAATAAGCCTTGGACGATTTCTAATGGGTTTTCCCATAGAATTCATCCAACCTTATATTATAAGGTAATCCATAGCCCAATTGCAATTATCTTATAATTACAATTCCAGTCCCTTAAGTTTAATTAATCTCTTTTAGCCACAAACTTAATTCTTATTAATTCTTGACTAATATTAATTAAACAATATGATTTCTCCTTTAATATATTATTCTCATAATATATTAATAAATCATAATTAATCCTTTCTCTCCATAATTCATCCTATCAAGTTGCTTTGGTGAAGGCAACCCAAAAGGACCATGCACCATTGGGGTCAAGTACATACCAAAATAGTTATGGACTTAGACAGTAATCCAACATTCTCCCACTTGGATAAGTCTAATAACTATTTTGCGTATGACTTCAGATCCTGATCTGCAATCGTAGCTTTCAAAAGCGGCTGTCAACTCTGATCTTATCAAATACGCGTGTCCTTTAGATAAGGGATCATATATTCCTCCATTCATGATATCGTATAGATATGAGACATGAAATATAATCATTCTCTCTATACTGTTTCCCGACTTCCGATTTATGACGACCGACAACAGACTATAATTGAACACATCAATTTAGTCCCGGCTTGGCCAAGCACTTAGGCGCCATCACTAAATCATCGAGGGGACCAAAGATATCGCTTTTATCCTATTTTGGATAAAAGGAACGGATAAACTTTGACTCAATGCTCGCTTGCACTCACTTACCGAATTACACACAACAATATATTTTATAACACCAAGTTACTGGTGCGTTTACATATTATCAATGTGCAACCGACTCGCAAGATACAACTCACACATCTCGGTTTTAAGAATATAAGATGTTATCATCTCACCAATCACTCGTGATAAAATCCATGAAGTGATCCAAGTGAGTGTGGGTTTAATCCAATGCTCAAATCATATTCATAAGCACTCATGAACGTTGCATCAAACATTTGCTTATGTCTAATGCTCTTTAGACAATCCACACACCAATTCACGAAAGTCTTCATTCATATCTACTTCCAACATATGAACGACTGTGGCCCGTTTGAATAATTTGACTGTTCTAAACCAATTAAAATATTCAGGAAGTCCAAACATGCAAAGTGAAACACAAGAATAATACTAATCCCATATGACCTCAAACCTTTGAGTATAAATAAAACACCTTTTATTTATCACCATATCGATTACTCATTATTTGTTATTTCGGGTAATCAACTTCTTACTTGAATTATTACTACACTTGTCCCATGCTCCTAGCATGCACACAATGTTTACCTATGGTTCTTACTTTGTGAAATAGATCAAATGAACACATTCCCAATCATACTCATTTCACAGCTCCTAATCCTTTTCACAAGTGAAAGAATATCAAATTCTTGCCACTTGTGGAATATGTTAGATTCTAACATTTAATGCAACGACCCCTTTTGTAATGTCATAGCACAAAAGTCACAATGACTATTTCCAATGAATTACAAACTCATCTATCAGAGATTGTTACAAGACAATTCCATAGATGTGATGTCTCTCACTCAAAGTACATTCCTTTGAACATCCTTTTGCATAAAAGTTTCTAATCTAGACATTGATTCTCAATATCAAACTCCCAATATGGAAACATTTCCATATTTTTCCATAAGACAACTCATTCTTGATAGAATCTTTTCTATTCATAATAATGTCGATATGGTCCATCCAATACTATACTTCCAACTACTCACAAGCGCCCAATCCTCGGCGAACTTTGGATTGTCCTTTGATAGTTGTTTAATTATCTTAGTCAAACCGATTCTTATCCTTTTCCCTCTAAATGCGCTAGATATTTGGAAAATTTTAGAATGGTCAAATATTATTGCATTTGCAATCGATCCTAAACCCGAAGCATATGGGACACGATGCATAATGTCTTACATAAAGATTTGATACTTTATCAATCTTCTGCCATAATATTTTATGTGCTACGTTCTCACAATTCGAATTATGAAGAGGAATGCCGGAATCATAATCGAAATTTAAGAACACACTATGTATCCTTGACTAAGTTTATTAACATTCCACAACCTAAGCCTTTAGATTTGAAATGAAGCATAATATTCTCTCCCTTAATTATAGCAAAACAACTATTCAACCCTTACAACTTTGCAAAGTATGACTCTTGTTTTCTATAATTAATATTGCTAACTTGCAATACTTGCCTTAATAAGCATGCAATCATAACATTTATGCTCCCACTATCATGATGATTATTACAAACATAACACTTATGCTCCCACTAGCTTTGACATGTATTTAGAAATAGCTTAACTTTCAGAAAAACAATGCATATTGAATTTCTTTAAGTTCATATTTCTAATACCCAATGCTTTGATAATCTTTTATCAAGGCTTCTTAAACTTATACACCTTTTCCTTAGATAGTTTATATGTGTGTCTTAAACAATTTTGACTAATTGCCAAATCTCATAATTCGAATCATGGAAAGGGATACCGTAACCATAATCGAATCCGAGAATCCAATTTTCACAATCACTATCTTCTTAAAATCTCTTTTAGTGAAAGCATTTCCTCACAGTCATTTTCATGAAGGATGGAATCTTATGACACTTAGATTTTAATGGTGTATGTGTTCCTATCCATGTGAATTTTTTAAAACAAAAGTTTATGACAAATTCAAACTCATATGGACCGAACTTTCTCAATCTTGATTTCTTGCCTTATGGTAACACGGCTGCCCACCATGTCTTCCAAGTAAGTAAGCAGCTCACCCTTTCCTATCAATATATTTTCCATTGATCAAGGTCCTTGCCTTTTATGCGTTCAAATGAGAACTCATAGAACTCACATGCATAATTAACTCGATTGGAACGGCACAGAAACAAGATAGTGTCAACACGATAGCTTGTAAACCTCAACTTGTGTGCTGGTGATGATCGATAAGGTTTATTCTTGATTTGTTCTTGAAACCCTTCAAGACCATTAAGGCTCCCACTGACTCCTTGACATATAAGATTCTCTTGTCAACAAGCATTTCTTGACAAACAAATATTCAAGAGTTAGTGTAGCTTTTATCAAGACAAAACACTTCATAAATTGGTCCTAGTTGGTCTTTGTCTTATCCAAGACATCACAACTTTCCAATTTCAAATGTGCAAGAATAAGAAAACCTTTTTCCAAATTCTACATTTGATGAATGTTATAAACCTTCTTAAGACTTGTCACTCAATGTCACAATCTTAACTTTAAGACTTGTTTTGGAACGAAGTATGATTGACTTCTTGATTTAACCATTTCTTCAGTTCTTGATTTCTCTTCTCAGACATACAATTGTACTAAGACTCACTTAGAGGATCAATTGAGATATGGCTCTTAATCATTAAGACCTATCATAAAGTATAAAAGGTACTCTCCCTTCTTCTTAGAATAGAGAAACTTTTATCTTTCTTCCTACTTGATTCTTTTATTCGTTCTGCTATTGATTTAAACCTTTTTCAATCAATTCAGAATTACACTTAATCTTATAAGTATAATCATATTTACTAATCCTTTAGTAAATCATGACGAATATCTTTGTTACCCTTATGGTGGACTTGATCAACACACAACTTTGTGTACTCGATCTCCTAGTCCTTCACTTGACACTTTGTCAATGAATTAGTCTAATTTCCAAATATGAAATTTCTCATTCATCATGTAACCAAGTTGCATGATTCCAAGTTTCTGTCCACTTGAAACTTGGACGATGAGAAACTTTCCCTATTTGGTAAATTCTTGACATTTCCACTATTAACATAATTAAGAATCACATCCATTCGTTGTAGAAATATGCAAACATCAATTTTTCATAACGATTTCATTGCAAGGAAATAAATAAATAAATAAATGAGTCAAAACAAAATTTATTTTATTCATACAAACAGCGGAAAACATTTGTCCTTACAATGTAAAATCAACTGAAAACTATTAGGATTAGTATTGTGTTGCGTCTATTGGGCTCGTTAGCTAGTCCAACGTTTATCTCCAGTATGGGCCTGTCCATCCGTGAGTTTTGTAGGGTTTAGTATAAATAGATGCTTGCATGCATCCTAGAACAAAATGATAAGCAAGGATTAGAAACGATAAGAGAAGTATTGTTTAGCATATTCATCGTTCTTATTTTGTAACCCTAGAATCCTCTACAGTGGAAGTTCTTAGTCGAGCTCTGCTGAGGATCGAGTAATCTAATCATTCGACACATTCTAATTCATACTTGTGTTTCGTTTTTTACTATCTTTACGTTTATTACTTACCTGTTGCAAAGATCTAATCGATCAAAGAGTTATTTTTATAACTCATCAATTGGTATCAGAGCAGGAGGCTGTGTAATTCATACACATCTTTTCTGTGAAAGAGTTTGCGATTAGGGTTACTCCGCATTAACTAATATTTATTGAGCCGTCATTCCATAATTGACGTAACTCAGCTTTTATTTATTTTGCCCTAATATTACATATTACAAGTCTGATCTTTCAAACAGGTTAAGCGATCAAGCATGGACGAGTCACAATCTAATCCCATCAACATCTCAAACAGCATTGGATCAACGACGAAGATTCCTATTCTTTACATACAGGATTACGAAGTCTGGGCGCATCATTTTGAAGATTATGTCATCAGATCTGAAGACAATGGATACCTTATTTGGGAAGCAATCGTATCTGGACCATTTGCTCACTCAGGAACATCAAAAATCATTAAAACTCAGAAAGAGTATAATGATCTGTTAAAGGACGTAAAGGATGTTGCTCAAGACGAAAAGGAAAAGTTTCAGTGCAATATTAAAGCATTGAGACTGATTCGATTCGCTCTTCAATCAAATACATTCATGCTGGTGAGTTCATGCAGCACGGCTAAAGAAATCTGGGATAGGCTGCGAGAGCTATATTCCACAGATGAAGATTTGGAGCATTCTATTCAGACCTTGCTTTTGTCTGAGTTTGGTGAATTTAAACAAAATTCTGATGAAACTGTTACTCAGACGTTTGATCGCTTCAATCATCTTCTTAGCAAGATGATCAAACACGATATAGAAAGGAAGCTGATTGAACAAAAAGTAACCTTTTTGAATGGCCTTAGATCCGAGTGGAGAGCGGTTGTCTCCACTGTTAAAGCTCATGAGCAATTTAAATCTTATTCATTGGCAAAGCTGGTAGGGATTCTGAAATCCCAAGAAAAGATTGTCTTGCAAGAGAAAAATGTGGTCTCAAGTTTGGGGTCCTTGGCACTCCTGTCTAAAAGCAAAAGTGTGGTAGAAGACGAAGATCTCAACTTAGAAGACTATGATCTTACTTCTGAAGACTTTGCAATGATGGTGTCGAATCCAAAGAGGTTCATTAAGAAAAGGTTCCCTACCAATAAGAACCGAAATTGGCAGGGAAGCTACAGTTCTGAAAAGGTTAAGGAGGAACCGAAGACAGAAGAATCAAAGAAAGAGGTGAAAGTTGAAGGAGATTCTGGTGTGAACTGCTACTACTGTGGAGGAAAGAACCACTATGCCAAAGACTGTGTCCTAAAGAAAATGGCAGAGAAGGATGAAGAAAAAGATGAAGAGGCAGTGTTGATGAAAAAGCTGGAAGAGATCAAGAGAAAGAAAGCTGCTACTAATCCTTCGATGAATGCTTTAATTGTGCAGGGTTCGGCAGCGGATGATGAGTTCGGTGGCGTGCAGGTCTGGTCAACCGACTCAGAGGATGATGAAGTCAGGAAGCCATCTCATGGAAATTCGTATGTTGCAAGAGGTGATGAAAGCAGTGGGAAGTGTTTGATGGTGACAGATGTATCTCAAATGAGGGGATACAATACACATGGTGGGAAAGAGGACACCAAGGAACGAGAGGACTTATGCTTCATAGCAAAACCTCTCAGTGTGCAGTTCAATGAGCTTGATGAATTGATCAAGAAGGTACAATCCGTTTTTGTTTCATTCAAAGTCCCACAAAATTCATATGAAAAAGAATTAAAAAGCTTAAATTAAAGAATATCAAATCTAGATAGCAGTTTAACTCAAACACGGGTCACCAATTCTAACCTAACTGACCAAATAAGCAGGGTGTCATCCAAGAGTGAGGAACGGAGGATGTAGATAGAGCTGAAGGAGTCGGAGCTGATAAAGTCTAAGGACAAAAACATTTATTTACAAAGAGACAATTTAAAACTTCTGAAACAGAGAAATTTTTTTTGTTTAATTGCTAAACGGCTTTATGCTAACATCATTCAACTTCATCTGAACTGTGAAATAGGGCAGAAAATTCATCACATGATTTTGCTCTTCCTTGAGTTTAAGGAGGATGAAATCGATGTTGAAGCATATAATTGCGAAAGTGTAGTTTCGTCTGATGATGTGAATCCGACTTATATGTATGGTCTGGACAAAATCGAATCTTTTATAAAGTCCAAGGACCATAAGGACATGCTGAAAAACCTTTTGGATGAAAATGATAAACTGAAACTAAGGACCAAAACCATACAAAAATTTGACTCATTGAATGCCAACTTGAGCTCAGAAAATAAAATTGATGTTGAAAACGCATCTGAGCTTAATGAGGATGATGATATGAGCGTAATTTATGTAGAGGATGAAGTTGACTGTTCTGAGTTTGTCAAGAGCGAACCTGAAAACCACAAAAATCTTATTTCTGAAAATTTTGTGGAGTTTGCTCGTTTATCCCAAAATAAGTCCCCGATTCTTGAAGAAAAGGTCGTGGTGTACCAAAAGGTGAGAACAACACCAAATCAGGTGTATAAGGTCACAGGAGTAACCGAACATCAGACAGACGAACTCACCGCCATAGTAAACGAAGATAATGCAGATGGCTGTGATGAGTTTTTCTGGTCTGCTCCTATAGATAATGCAGACAAAACTGTTGGTCTGTCAGAGCGAATGTCCTGGAAAACCAAAGGCAGACATGTGCCAGAGCCACTAAACAAGCCTGAAAACTTCGATGTGCCAAGTACCAGTGGTGCAAAAGAAGTTCCTATAGAAGAAGTCACTCCTTCAAGAGAAACATCATCTGTTAAAAGTGAACCGGCTGACAGGAAGCAAAAGCAAAAAGCCAACATCCACCGACAGCCGAAGCAAGTGAAGGATCAAAAGCAGCAAAGGAATCTGAGATACAAAAAGAATCTCTTAGAGCGAAAACAGTTTTGGCGATCTCAAAACGCCCATTTCTCTTATCATGACAAAAATTCAAAGTCAGAGAAAAGTACTGTCAGGCCGCAAGAAAGGAATAACAACCGAAGGGAAAGGTTCGGTTCGGAGAACACCAGCTACCGAAAGCATAGGTTCGGTTCCGAGAGCAAAAGCTATCAAGGTTCAAGATTCGGTCCCACTGATGACCAAAACCTAAAGGGTCACTTAGAACCTCAAGTCAAGAAAACATCTCAGTCTAAATTCTCTCATTCTAATTCTTCTCAACCCCATTCTAAATCCAATTCTGTTCAAACTCAAAATTCAAAATCTTCAACAGATTTGAAAGGAAAATCGAAGGTTTCCTCAGTCAAGAATGATCAAAAGCATTCCAGGGCCCAAACGCCTGAACCTGAATCCAAACCGACTGTAACAAATCCTAACAAAATTAAAGTTTTCACTATTAAGAAGAATGATGAAACAACTCTAATAAAAAGAACATATCTCGTTGACATTTCTCTTACTATTCCTGTTCCTGTGAAAGGCTCACGTGGACCCAAGAAACTTTGGGTTCCTAAATTTGCTTGATTTTTGCAGGTTATCAGTGACGAGCAGTTCGACGAAGAATGGTATATTGACAGTGGTTGCTCACGTCACATGACGGGAAGGAAGGAAGAGCTGAGGGAATTTCGATCTCTTCCAAACGGCAGGAATGTCAAGTTCGGGAACAACTCATATGGCACGATAAAAGGTTATGGGATGATAACAAATGGAGACTTCACGATTAGAAAGGTTGCATACCTTGAAGGACTACAGCATAACCTCATCAGTGTATCTCAGCTTGTTGGAGGTACCGGTCTTAAAGTTTCATTTGACGATGAGGGTTCGGAAATAATAGAGAAGAAAACAAAAAGAGTAATTCTCAAATCGGAGCGCAAAGGCGAAATGTTTCCTCTCAATCTCAAACCTATCAAAGGAAATCCAACTATCTGTCTATTATCCAAAGCACATTCTGACGAAAGCTGGCTGTGGCACCGAAGGCTCTCCCATCTCAATTTCAAGGATATCAACAAACTTGTCATAGGAGGTCATGTTCGGGGTCTTCCATTGCTCATGTTTGATCGAGAACATTTGTGTGCTGCGTGTGAAATGGGGAAGCAGATACGTCAAAGTCACCCATCCATTATAAACACTAAAGTCGTTGAACCACTTGAGTTAATTCACATTGACTTATGTGGTCCATCATCTATCAAAAGCATTGGCGGTAGCAAGTATATTCTTGTTATTGTCGATGACTTTTCACATTTTACATGGGTGTTCTTTCTGAAGCACAAATCTGAGGCAACTCTCAAGCTAAAGATGTTTATTAAGCAGGTTGAAGTGCAACTGAGGAAAGTCGTTCGTAACATCAGAAGAGACAATGGGCTGGAGTTTAAGAATAAAGATTTTGAAGAATTTTTAGTAGAAAAAGGAACCAGTCACAACTTCTCAGCCCCCTACACCCCTCAACAAAATGGGATTGTCGAAAGACGAAACCGATCTTTGTGTGAGGCGGCCCGAACGATGCTAAGTTTCGCTTCTCTACCTTTATATTTCTGGGCTGATGCTATTGCTGCAGCATGTTTTACGCAGAACAGGTCCTATCTCAATAAGTGTTTCACTCTCACTCCTTATGAGATCATCAACAACAGGAAGCCAAATGTTAAATTCTTCCATGTATTCGGCTCACGATGCTTTATCTTCAATTCTAAAGAACATCGTAACAAGTTCGACGTTAAAGCCGATGAAGGGATTTTTCTGGGATACTCTCTTACTTCGAAAGCATACAGGGTTTTAAACAAGCGTTCGAGGAAGATTGAAGAAACGTATTATGTGACTTTCGATGAAAGCTACGTCAAGAAGTTGAAGGCTACGGAAGAAACAGTTGGAGAAATTTTCTCTCAAACAGGCCAATTCACAGCCTCGATTGCAAATTTATTTGAGCAGTTTGTGGAGTTATTCGATGAACCGGAGAAGGCTACTCTCTCAGAAGCCAATGCAGCAGACAACAAAGTTGACCATCTGAAGCAAATCGTCGAAGACGCTGCCAAATGAATGGATGAAGGAGTATCAGTTTCAAATGAACCTCCTCAGCACGGTGCTTCAGTTGAAGGGGAGAATGCATCTTCTTCAAAACAACTGGGTTCACAAGTTAAGGGGGAGAACTCTTCTCCAGCTGCACCCGAAAGTCTACTGCACCCGAAGGTACTGTAGCTCCCGAAAGCTCAAATGCACCCGAAAGTCCTGTAGCACCGGAAAGTCAAGATACACCTGAAAGCTCATCAGTCGAGGGGGAGAATGCCGATATGTTTTATGACGATGATAGTCAATCTGAATTAGAAGAAATGGTAAACGCTGAATTGGATCCATCCTATGATCCAAATTACCCTCCTCTTTTCAAATGGACCAGAGATCATCCTGTTTCACAGGTAGTGGGTAATGTCTCCGAAAAGGTCCTGACCCGATCTCAACTGAAGGCAAAGCAAGCATATCTGTTCTCAAAAGTAGAGTTCTGCATGTTTAACTCTTTCGTCTCAAAAGTTGAACCGAAGACAGTAAATACTGCTCTTGATCACTCTGATTGGGTTCAAGCTATGCAAGACGAACTTAATAAGTTCGAAAGAAATAAGGTTTGGCGCCTCATTCCAACTCCTAAAGATGCCTCGGTTGTTGGTCTCAAATGGGTCTTCAGAAATAAAATGGACAAGGAAGGCAATGTGATAAGAAACAAAGCTCGTCTAGTGGTGAAAGGATACTGCCAGGAGGAAGGAATCGATTATGAGGAAAGTTTTGCCCCTGTAGCTAGGCTGGAATCTGTTAGAATATTTCTTGCCTATGCTGCACACAAGAACTTTGAGGTCTACCAAATGGACGTAAAGTGCGCATTTCTAAATGGAGAACTTAAAGAAACGGTGTACGTGGAGCAACCTCCGGGATTCATCAATGAGAAGTACCCTAATCACTGCTATATTCTGGACAAAGTGGTTTATGGGCTGAAACAAGCACCTAGGGCCTGGTATGAAACGCTAACCAAGTTTTTAAAGATGTCCAAATTCAAACAAGGTTCGGTTGACCCAACCTTCTTTCGTAAGAAGGAAGGTAACCACCTTATGATTGTTCAAATCTATGTCGATGATATCATCTTTGGCTCAACGAATCCTAGCTTAACAGCTGAATTCAGAAAGCTGATGGAGACAAAATTTGAAATGAGCTCAATGGGTCCGATTAACTTTTTCCTTGGTTTAAATATTAGACAGGGACCCGAAGGCATCTTTATTAACCAGGAAGCCTGCACCAAGACTCTCCTTTCTAAATTCGGCATGATGGGGGACTCAAAGGTTAAAGTTCCAATGGCGTTCGGCACCAAGCTCACTCCATCCTTGGATAAGCCAGCAGTCGATATTACGTTATATCGCCAGATGATCGGTTCTTTAATGTACGTTACTGCTAGCAGGCCTGATATAATGTTTTCTATTTGTTATTGTGCTAGATTTCAGGAGAATCCTCATGAACCTCATATGCTTGCTGTGAAGAACATACTTTGGTATCTAAAACGAACTACCTCTCTCGGCTTATGGTATCCATCAAACTCAGGTTTCTTCGTTCAAGCCTACTCAGATGCAGACCTTGGAGGTTGTGGACTAGACGGGAAAAGCACCACTGGAGGCTGCCAATTCCTTGACGGGAAGTTGGTTAGCTGGCAATCAAAGAAACAAACTTGTGTATCTCTGTCTACCGCTGAAGCAGAATACATCGCAGCTGCCTCCTGTACATCTCAAGTGATTTGGATCCAAAGCCAACTCAGGGACTACGGACTCAATATGAAAAAGATCCCACTATATTGCGACTCTGAGAGTGCAATTAGGATCTGTCATAACCCAGTGCAACACTCCAAGACCAAGCACATAGCACTGAGGTATCACTTCATTAAGGATCATGTGGAAGATGGGAACGTCGAAATTCATTTTGTTCGAACCACTGATCAACTGGCTGACATCTTCACCAAAGCTCTTCCTGAAGCTTCTTTCAACAAAATTCTACAAGGGCTAGGAATGGTGGAATCGGAGTCAGTACCAAAAATTACCTCTCAAGATTAAAAGTAAGAAGCGAAATAGACCGAACGTTCGGGTTCGAGTCTTGTTCTGGTGTACCGAAATGAACCGAACGCTCGGGTTCGGTTGTATCATCTGATCTTCGCTTATCACTCAAAGGTAGTTTCTTTGGTTGTAAATGTTTTGTATTATTTTTCCAATTTCATTTATCTTATTGTCAAAGTTCTTTTTTTTTCAAACTTATTTTTTTGGCAACCGAAATAGACCGAATGTTTGGGTTCGGTTCCAAAAATTTTCTCACCCGAAATAAACCGAACGCTCGGGTTTGGTTCCAACATTTTTTTTATTCTTTTTTTTTATGTCTTATTTTCCTTTTTATCAAGAATTCCAATAATATTTTTTATTATTATTTTTTTTAATTATTTTTCTTAATTCAAAAACTCCAAAAGTATTTTTTTATTACTATTTATTTTTCTCTTTCTTTATTTTATTTTAATTTTGGCTCTTATCTTTTTGTATGTCTCTTTGTGGGTAAATCATTTCACTAGCTAAGTGTCCCTAGAAGCATGCTGTTGTATGTGTGCAAAGCCTCACCTGATTCTGAATAAAAGCCTTACTGACTTGGTACAAACAAACCTTGTCTTCCCAATTAGGCTCTCATATTTATTCTACTCATGAGCTACCTAACTCTCTTCTCACATCAGATAAGAGTTTTCTGCTTAGTCCTTATTTTTCACAGTAGAGGTACTTTGGTCTCTTTACACCATCTACATTACTTTTTCTCCATCTCATTCGCTTCACAAACGTAACCCTTGAGACTCTCAGACATTACCACTAAGGTTTATGGTTGCACAATTTCTATGTTCATGATCTTAGCTTCGTGTCACTACGTGCTAAGTGAAACCCTCAATTCAATACCTACTATGCATTGACGGTGAACAATTAACTTGCTCTAGCTTTCACTAATGAATTGACGGAATTATCCATGGGGGTACAACATGAAATCTCTATTTTTCTTTTGAGTGATTCCTATGAAATTGTTAAATCCAATAACATTTATTCCCTTGGGATCCAGTTTTAGTTTTTTCTGAGATTTCGCATACATTCGTTTACCTTGCCACTTAAATTATCTCCAACCTACTTGTTCAACAGACTACATTGGTCTCACAAGTACTTCGTTCGATTTCTGTCTTATATCAAGATCAGGAATTATGAATCGAAGCGAAAGCCACCCAATTAAACCTAATTAAAAGAAGCCTTTCAACACTTCTTAATAAGTGTCTGATCGTTATTCATCGGGAAACCACACAAACACTTTAAGGTATCTCTTGACCTTGAAGGAAGAGATTCGTGCCCAGGATCAATTGTTTATTGACATCACCTAATCCCTCAAAAGTGTTGCTTTATTTCTTTTTCTTTTACACACTCAGCACGAAATTTTTTTTTTTATTTTCCAAAATTCTGGTTTAATTAATTTCAAGACATTTTAATTGGATTGGTTGTTATAAAAAGGTTGTGGTTGATATTGATCCACGTGGGCGATTTTATTTTAAAGATGTCGTTAAACTCTAAAGGGATAAGATGACAAAATGATGACTCAGGCGGGAGTCCAATCGATTTGATTTCAAACGACGCAAGACAGCCACGTGTGCGAATTGGAACCGTTTCATCTGAAAATGGCGCCTGATGGGAAGGCGTGTAATTAGGGACTGACACTCTCTCTCCTGCGTAATCATCGGCAACACCCACTGTCACGCGTCAATCGCCTCCGAAAAACTCTTCGTTTTTCAATCGAAGATTTAGGAAAGATTCTTCTCTCTCCTTTACCCACAGTATAAAAGGTAATGTAAACCACCGTTTACCTCTTTACTGCACCTATATTTTCAGAGAGCAAGAAATCCTCCAACCTCTACTGTTCATCATCTCTCCCATCTTCCTCACAACAATGGCGGATTCTTCATCAGTTCACGCAACTTCTCACATCTTGCCTATTCGTCCCCAGCAAAGTTTGATCATTGATCTTACTCCTCAGGCATACGACGCTTTCATGTTTCCCATCATTGAATGCCTGAAGTTCTCGCCAATCGCTCCTGCTCTTACCAGGGCTAAAGTTGTTCCAATGGAGTTCCTGTCATAGATTCTTGCCACAGCTCACTACGACAAGGTCGTCGACCGGATCTTCTTTGATGTCTTCGAGCACAAGGCGTCGATTTCCAAGCAGAGATTTTGTACGCTGTTAGGGTTTGAACCTGATTCATCAAGGGTTAATCCCGAAACCATTCCGATGGGTCATCTGTTCAACATGTTCTAAAACATGGGGTACACTGAGGTGCTCACAACGGTCACGAAATTCAAGAAATCGTGCCTGCCCCCTCAGTGGAATGGGATGTTTACTGTGCTTTTCAAGGGCTTGTCTGAAAGAAGTGTTGGATCAGACGAGGAAAGTCGTTTGTTCCTATCAATCATGTACGGGATCTACAACGGTATCAATATGGACTATGGGTCGGTCCTATGGAAATAAATCATTCAGAGTCTTTCTTCCACTTCACGCCATTCAGAGATTTCATATGCCTGGTTCTGGACACTTGTCACTAAATGGGTGATGGACAAGTACCACGTCCCCATTGTCGCTGGTGCTCCAATGTCTTCGATTAGTACCTTCCATACCACGAAGATCATTGTGTCGGATGCATCAAAATTTCCCTTCAACGGGGTCTATCCCTAAAACGATGTATGCTGATGTTCCTGCTGACAGCCGAATTATTAGAACGTACAAGGAGTTCAAACGTTCTGGTCCGAGAGACCTTACTCCAGAGATGCTCAAGTCGATTCATGACGCTGACAAGCCTGATCCTAGAGGAAAGAAGGCTGATAAGGGAAAATAGGTGGCAAAGGGAGCAAAAGGTCCATCTCCCAAGAAAAGGAAAACCACTAAGGCTGCTCAATCTCCACCACAGAAGAGGAGAAAAACCCAACCGAGAAGAAAACTGATTATAGCTTCATCCTCAAGCGAATCTAAGGAAGAGAGTTCTGCTTTTGAAGGTTCTCCTCGTGGTAATACTCCACCAAGATCTCCAACCCCTGAAGTTCACTTCTCTACTTCTCCTATTTCCTCTCCACCAGTTACAATTCCTTTTTCCATTCCCCCCATAACCTCCACCACTCAAATACCATCCACCTCCATCCCAGTACCACCACTTATCTTTACCAAAGCAACAACCACTACTGACGCACCCAAATCCACCTCAGTACTCGAACACACCACCCAACCCGAACCTACTACTACTACTACTACTACCGAGCCTCCAGCTTCACCACCACCATCTTCTCCTGCTCATGCATCAGAGGATGACAAACCACTCCTTGGCGGGGAGGACATGACCTTTGATTCGGTCTATTACAGTCCGTTTCAAGTTCAAAGTGATGATGATGACGATGCTCCTGTCACTAAGAGGCATCTCAAGGAGCTACATGACAAAATCGATTCGTTCATCGCCTCATCTTCCACATCATAGTCCTCAATCTTTGAAGCTGCCATTCAAAAAATTGTTGATGCTTTTTCCAAAGCTCATCAAGTTTCTCTTGATTCTGCCACTGCATCCATTGACGCCTCAACCAAAGCTTGCGAGGCAGCGACCGAAAAAGTCGATAAACTATTCACTGATGCTTCTTCCTTGTTGAAATCTTTACAGGAAAATGCTAAAGCCACCACGACAAAGCTGGAACCCATTGTCAACCAGCTGGCTAACTCAATCGCATTAGAGTTGAAGTCGTTCGCTTCACTTCGTCAAACAATTTCTGACGACAACTCCGCTTTCAGAACAACCATTGAGGAGCGTCTCTCCAAGCTTCAAGAAGACTTAGCTGCTGAGAACTCTCTCATGGATGCTCTCGCAAGGAAGACTACTGCTCTGAAGGTCAAGAGTATTCAACTCTCCAATTCTCAACAGGAGATTGACTCTCTTCGATCTGAAAGAGAGGTGGTTATATCATGTGTTTCGAATATCCACTCAGCTATCTCAAACATCCTTGAAGCTCATGACCCGATCCTCAATTATTCTGTGAGGCGTGACCTTGCAGAGAAGCTTGCTCCCGCCCTCTCTCTACTAAGCAAAATCGAAGGGCTCCTTGATTTCGTGTCCATTCCGAAACAAGGGGGAGAAAAAGAACAAGTGTCTCAACCACCTCCTACTTCAGCAACTCACACAACCGAACCTCCTCCAGTAGGCCAAGCCTCAGGTTCCGGTGTGAAAGACAAAGGCAAGAATATTGCTGAGGAGAGTGACGATGATGATAAGGAGACAATTGTCGACCTTTTGAAGCGACGGGGTCGACATAAAGAGGCTGACATCAGTGCTCGAGAGCAGGAAAACTCTTTTTCCACCTTGGACTCTTGAGAAGCTGATTAAAGAAGCCACCGAAACACCAAGTATCTTGTGGCTAGAACCTGTGATCTCTTTAGATTGTTCTAACACTGTCGACTCTCAATTCGATATGTCACTGACCCGAAAGGCGTTTGTTTTTCATGCCTTTGACAACATTGCTGAGTTCCCCCATCCTCATCCACAGGTTGATCGGGACTTAGTCGAATTTTATCTGAGGGTAGCTCAACCACAATACCAAACTTGGAGCGCTCAGAAAATCGTCAATGTTCGGGTCCTAAAGCCGTTCAGGGAAGGAAACTTCACCAACGTACGGTTCAAGGTACTAAGGGGATCTGCCAAAGCCGAACATGCCATCTCACTTGCAGATCTTCCCAACCTTAATCCCCATGACTGGATTATCTTGCACAACATCCTTTTTACAAACGAAGTTGAATATGGTCCGATCATCGACCACTTTAAGAGGATGCTTGTATGCTATGTCATGGAAGTTGATCTGATGGATTAGAAGATAGCGATCGTATTCAAGAAAAAGCCCACCATATCTCCTGTTGGCTCTGCCAGTGATCTCAACATGATGCAGATGGGGAAGATTGACCCAAAGAGAAACTTTGTCATGTTTACCAGGAACGAAGGACAGAAATGTCTTTTCTCCTTGGCAGACAAACATCTCTACACCACTACATGTTTGGAACACGTTTTAGGGATCATCCATCGATGCAAGCAGAACACAGTGGATGATATCAAGTACTTTGATGACATGATTCAATGGTACATTCGCTTCAGACAGACAATCCTTGCACTTATCACACATCTGTTCGATACAGTAAAGAAGGCTCATGCTGTTGGTCCAAGCAAGAAGAAACGTTAGTCTCGCTCCAAATTGACGCAAAGGGGGAGATTGTTAGGATCAGTATTGTGTTGCGCCTATTGGGCTCGTTAGCTAGTCCAATGTTTATCTCAGGTATGGGCCTGTCCATCCGTGAGTTTTGTAGGGTTTAGTATAAATAGATGCTTGCATGCATCCTAGAACAAAATGATAAGCAAGGATTAGAAACGATAAGAGAAGTATTGTTTAGCATATTCATCGTTCTTATTTTGTAACCCTAGAATCCTCTACAGTGGAATTTCTTAGTCGAGCTCTGCTGAGGATCGAGTAATCTAATCATCCAACACATTCTGATTCATACTTGTGTTTCGGTTTTTACTATCTTTACATTTATTACTTACCTGTTGCAAAGATCTAATCGATCAAAGAGTTATTTTTATAACTCATCAAAAACTATGTAGTCAAAAGAAAAATTCCTAACAACTCTATCATAACTTTCTAAGCTCAAAATCTAATCTTCAAATCCATGCGATCGAGATCCATTTCTTCGTGATTAGACTTATCTTGCTCTTTCATCAAGCTTCCTCTCTTTTCACTGATCCTGCAAAACATTCAATTGTAATCTTATCACATCATGTATTAAGAATCAACGAATAGGAACTTAATGGAGTTAGATAGTGGATTTTACCTGAAGAACAGCCATACTCTTTGACTCTCCCATCTTCTGGACTCTTCAGGCTCTTAGGGAAGACTTGTATCCAACGCCCTTTCTCTTGGCAGCAAACGCAGGTCAGTTCTCCTAGAACGTCCTCGGAAGCATGGTTGGTTGACTTTCCCAACAAATATGCTCCATTTCTTTTCCAAATCATTTCTGATTCAGCAGCAATGAGCATGTAAATTAGGTCAATGAGGTTTTCGTCATGATCCATCATATAATACTTTCTTTTGAACTCATTATATGATTCAGGGAGTGACTGCAAAACCCAGTTCACAGCCAACTTATCAGAGAATGACGCACCCAACATTATCAACCTATCGATGTGTGATTTCATTCCCAGAATGTGGGCACACACAGGTCTACCATCTTCATGTTTCATTTCCAATAGGGCTTTAGTGACATTGAACCTTTCAATTTTTCGATCTTGTGGGTTAGGGAGAACAATTGGAGGAGGTGGAGGAAGTGAAGCATGATTTCTTGTTCCTCGATCGAATCGTGGAATATCATCTTCATGTGGAATGCTTGTTCCACGGGATTTGGGAAGACCATAGTTGTCGTACTTTGACATCTACAAAATGGGAGAAAACAAATTCAAGTTAGTTGATTGATTGAGTCCTTAATAAATCACCCAAATGAGATATTAAGGCTAGGACCCAACAAAATACGCTACAACCTAGAAAAGGGATGCCGTAATCTAGTTGCAAAATATTTGAAGGTAAGTGAATGACGATTCACTAATTTCCACCATGAAAAACGAAAAAGAAATTTAAGTTTTAAATCTATGAAAACTCCTAGATCCTTTGAGATTCATTGAAATTTTCAATGGCATGTTTAAATTTCGATATGCCCCTCTAGTTTGTGACTGAGATACCGAGGATCACAAAGCGGGTGTAAATAATCATGCAAACTTACATGGTGCCCTCACAAGTTACAGTCACCTATTCGATGTGCCAGTAAACCACACATGCTCCACCGAACTATGACAAACATTGAGTCACCCTTTGCCACCTTTGCTTAGAACCATTTAGTGTGCCGGTTAACCACACACGCTCCACTAACGTCTTCGCAAGGGTACAAAGTGTAATTTCATGGAATTGCATCAATTCACTTTTGCCTAAAGTAACTAAGATTGGGAATTTGTAAAACATTTAGTTACTTTTGTACTTCATTATACTTATAATGGAAGGTTTCTGTCTTATCCTACCCGTTCGACTAACGACCCTCCACTAGTCAAGAGTGCGGTGGGTAAGAGTGGATACCTATTCAATCGCCATTTTATAGGCAATTTCCTTAAACACCCCTTATAGACTAGCTTCGTGAATGAGGCCTACTAACGGTAAAACTGACTTTTACTCATACATATATATAATGTTAGACTTTTAATGTTATATATAGTATAGGGTGTATTTTACACTTTTAAAATACAAGGTGGTGAAATTTAACAATTATACTTTTAATTCAATTAATATGTAAACCAAAACTTTTATGGATTTATTAAACCTCTTTTAATTATACACCTTAATTAATTAATAAAACCATAAGGGTGTGATATGAACTTTTCATAACAATACTAGGGTTTTAGAATTTAACATTCCTAAATTAAACTTTTAATCAACTTTTAAATTCCAGAACTTGAGGGCAAGTTTTGAAACATTTCAAAACATTAGGGTTTAGAATTTAAATATTTCAAAATCAAAATTTTTAATCAAAATTTAAATTCCAAAACTTGAGGGCAAGTTTGAGACTTTTCAAAACACTAGGGTTTCAACTATTTAAATTTCAAAACAAAAACTTTTGAGTTCAAATTTAAACTATAAAACCTAAAGGGGAAAATTGAAACTTTTCATAACACAAGGATCAAATAACAAATAATATAAATTCAACAATTAATTTTATCATTATCTATATTTGACCTAATTTCAATTTCTTGCTAAATAAGTTACCCAATTAATACAAATAATCAACTATAATCATATAAGGAAGTTATTATCTAATCAATTGGTAATTATCTTTTGTTTAGTCAAGGATATACTCATAAATATGTATAAAATCGGATTTTAATGACCTAAAACAGATAAGGCAAGTATCCATGAGAAGAACAGCAAGAAATCCTGAAATCCCCTCATTCTGACGCTCGAACTCGCGGAGTACCCCTATGGACTCGCCGAGTAGGGGCCTACTCGCCGAGTCCACAACGGGACTCGCCGAGTTCATCAGGTAGACTCACCAAAATCGAATTTTTCAAGCATGAACAAGTTAACAAGGCATCAATAAAATAGAAACCAAACAGGGCTCTGATACCACTGATGGGTTTTAGCCATAAGAACATCCTATGTGCTCATACAAACCCTAATGCTTGGATCTAGGTTTCTCTATTGTATATGCAATTCATCCAAGACTATAAACCCTATATCTAGTATATGATAATCAATAAAACATATAAATTAGGGTTTAGATCATACCTTGATTGTTATGTAGCAATAACAATCTCAAATCCTTCTTGTATTTACTTTAGAAAGCTTAGAGTCACAAATGTCACTCCTCTAATGGTTCACAAACACCAAGAGAAAGAGGATGAAGAAGAACAGAGAAGGAGGCTGCCCAAAACGTCTACAAACCCTAGAAGGAGTATTAGCCACGTTTTTAGGGCTTAAGGGCACTTTATATACATGTAGGCTATTAGGGTTTTGAACTAGGAAACCCTAAACTGACTGCTTAATCCCTAAGCAGTCGATGGACCCTTCTCTAGTAAGCCTTGGACGATTTCTAATGGGTTTTCCCATAGAATTCGTCCAACCTTATATTATAAGGTAATCCATAGCCCAATTGCAATTATCTTATAATTACAATTCCAGTCCCTTAAGTTTAATTAATCTCTTTTAGCCACAAACTTAATTCTTATTAATTCTTGACTAATATTAATTAAACAATACGATTTATCCTTTAATATATTATTTTCATAATATATTAATAAATCATAATTAATCCTTTCTCTCCATAATTCATCCTATCAAGTTGCTTTGGTGAAGGCAACCCAAAAGGACCATGCACCATTGGGGTCAAGTACATACCAAAATAGTTATGGACTTAGACACTAATCCAATAGTATGCAATAGGAACATGATAGACTTAGAATGACTGGTTTAGCCTGGTGTGCAGCTTTTGTTTGAGTCCAACCGTTCTGGTGCAGGATCTTTTATTCGAATGACTATCAGGTTTTACATTGTATATGATTTTGCATTCACGAGACAACATGTTAGGACTGGTGAATACTCCATGAGATGTAGAGTATAAGGGTGAGAGTGATTCTTATAGGTCTAGGAAAATTATAGCAAATACTAGTATTGAGTGAATGTGATCGAATTGCCTGTTAGACTATCTGCTGAATTGTCGACTGCTTTGTGCTTTTAGGAATTCTTTTTAATATTAATTCGCTATAAGAAATATATGTTAAGTTGTATTACCTTAGAACTAAGTGGCCTTAGATTGTAGATTTAGCTCTATTTTGCAGCTCTTGTTTGAGTCCGGCCATTGTAGTGTGAAATCTTCAGTCAAAAGACCACTTAATTCTAGTTGCGTGTAATAGTATTCGCGAGATAGTTAATTAACATTAATAGGAGTTTCTTTCCGATAAAATAGCAGGGTGTGGTAGGGGTCCTAGTAATCTAGGAATAGTGTTAGCATGTGCTAGTGTAAAGCACACCGTTAGAATTGTCGGTGAGAAGTGACTTGGTTACTTCGAGATGGACCTTGGAGCAGGCATGAATCGGTGTGGACGATAGTGGTAGGGCCCCTGCTATCGAAAACACAAGATTCACACCCGAGTCAAGGGAAGTCAAGGGGGAATCTAAGGAGCTTGAGTGTAGTAATGCTTACATGGTTATATGTTTTTTTCTTTATACTATATTAATCTTAATTAAGGTTTCCCCATTCACTTGTGAAATGGTGTGTATGGGAAAGGGTGCTTCGGGGTTTTCTACTGGAGTGTATGGCGATGAGATAGTAGAGATGATTACGACAGTGATGTCGTATGCTTTTGGGAATGGTGAGCGGGTATACCAATAAGCGGGTAAACTTAGAATAATATAATAGTAACACTTGATTATGTGGTAATGGATTTTGTTTTTAACAATTGAATGTTGACTATACGACATAGAGTTGAGAGCTCTAGGATTGGTTCAGACAACGCAACCATGCGGGATTGGATTGTTGTTGTGGTCTTGTAAGACCTTACTAGAAGATTTGTCTGGTTTCATTAGAAAAATCATTGATATATTGGTCGTCCAGTTCGAGGAGCAGGTTGCAGCCATTCAATCTCTTGATGAGATAGTGGAGGCATCTCAGGACAGAGAGCTTAGTTACGAGATACAATTGGGAAGGAGGAAGTGGGTACAAGACCTGAATTTGTTAGTAACTATCAAGAAGGTTTGATATTGGTGTACCAAGAATTGGAGGTCATAAGAACCACGACATATGTGGTAAGGGTGGGTGGACCCACATGTTCACGCCTTGCAAGTCTAAATGTTGCAGGCACATACAAAGAGGACATGTTCGTCAAGATTGCATATTGGAGATGAAGATATGGAATCATGATCATCATTATGACCATATTAATCGAGATGTTGCTAGTTCATTTTCTTCATGTTAGTGTTTTTATTGTGCCTTAATTACATACGTTCGGATATGTAGAGCTAAACTTCCACCATATATAGCATGCTCGGGTTAAGGAGTTGCACGAGTAGGTTTCTTAGCCTCAGGAATAATTATTCAACTGTCTATTTGATCTTGTATTGTGTGTGATTTCTTAAACCAATTCTGAATTAGGAAAGAGTTTCTCCTAGGGTCATTTACATTTAGCAGGAAGTTGATGTTGTAACGAGAGTTGTGGACCACCTTCAAAAGTTAAAGGTAACTGATTGACTTGGCTCTGATAAGGGAGTGGGAACTATGTATTACAGTGGAGATAGATTTCAAGGACATGATTGATGTGTAGTTTATTGTCATCTGAAATAGGTATGAGTTTGAACCCAAGCGGGGGAGAACAATAGTACAAGGTGATGACGTAGGCAAGGAATATCACTACATCTAGTTGCAAGCACTCGTGGTGGATATGTGCAACAATGTACAAGAGAAGATATATGAGGATGTTTTGGTTGTATGGGAGTTTTCCTTGAGAAGCTCTAAGATCTTTTCATAAATAGAGAGTTCTACCTAGTTCTGTATTATGCATACCATATAGTCCGTTCAAGAAATCAGGGTGTTACAAGACAACCAAGAGACAACTTAAAAAACCCTAGAGCCTCTTCATTAGGCCAATTAGTCATAGTTGGATCCAAAATTTGAGTTATCATATGTCATATATATATATATATATATATATATATATATATATATATATATATATATATATATATATATATATATATATATATATATATATATAAAATTCACACCAACTTTGTACCGTAAATTTATGAAATATGACATCAACTTAATAAGTTACAGTTGCCCCACCTTAGACTATTATATAAGCTTAATACAATTAAACCAATGAATTCATTGATAAAATAGAAGAAAATTACAATAAAAATAAGCTAAAATCTTCAAAGATGTATATAAGAGACATAGAGAAAGATCATTTACTTTGTTTAAGTTTAACATAAAAAAATACACAATTTGGCACGTGCATACAAAATTATCACACATCCCATTTAAATTTACTTTGGCTTTCTTTGCCTTGGTGAATAAATGATGTATTAAAAATGTAGATGGTGTTACCCTCTCCGGTGGATTGTATCTCAAAATCCTTTGCAACAGATGGATCAAATTCCCTATTGAGTGGTCTACATACTGCATAATAAAATTCTGCATCAATAACAAAAAACAAAATAATTTGGAATACCTTTCACAATTTTGTTATTAAAAACATTTTTATATAATAATTATAAACCCGAAGTTCGGGTAGCCTGATTACAAATTCGACACTTACTCTTGAAATAGCCCATTCAAGCCATACTAACCTACCCTTCCAAACATACTTAACTATGTGTCGACTGTTAAGTGTTGTACACAACCAAACGAACAAAAAAACTATTATCAAGATAATAATAATTAGAACTACACACAAAAAAATAGAGAGATGGATCACTAAATCTGCTTTCATCAACATGTGTGTAGGCAATGGACCCAAAACCCTCTCCGTAATTGCAAGATGTTCCAAGTTTTCATGTGTTTGGAACAAAGTGTAACATCCCAATATTCGAGGCCAAAAATTTCATTTTAAATAAATACTTCACAACATAGTTTACCAAAATATTACCAAAGTCATGTCATTTTATAAAAACTATAACAACGTGTTCGAAAACCATCTCAATATAAGTAATATAAATAAGAGTACAATCCCATAAACTCAATGCGGAAAACATATGTGTGTGTGTGATGCGCTGCTACACCGCTGACTCATTCCCCTTTTTTACAAAGAGGTACCTGAAACTGTAAACACAAAGTTTAACGACCCATTTTTACAAAGACGAAGAGGTACCTGAAACCAAAACTGAAACTGTAAGCACAAAGTGTAACGACCCATTTTTACAAAGAAAATTTTTCATTTTGAATTAATCAAAACCAATCTCATAGACCATAGATTTCCAAAACATATGTTTTCAAGATATCATTCATTACATCATTGTTTCCTTTTTAAGACATCAGAGGGTCCTAATTACATTAAAAAAGAGATAGAGTGCATTCCACGTCATCACGCCTTGCCCTTGTCGTTAGGCTCAAAAGTACCTAAAACAAATCAACAACCTGTAAACGAAATGCTTAGTGAGTTTCCCAGAGCATACCACACATATTCACATACACATATCCTGTTAGCTAATAAGCTATAAACATGCCACAGAAACCATGTAAGATAATTCAACAAGAATGTCATGGGCTACCCCACATGGTCTTTAACTAGGACTGCCATGGGCTACCCCACATGGCCTTACATCCAATGGCAAAGGCTACTCCTCATGGTATTTACCTTGGAATGCCATGGGCTACCCCACATGGTCTTATATCTAATGCCACAGCCCCCCCCCCCCCCCCCCGGGGTCTTCCATGCAAGTAGCACAAAGACAACTAGCATCACACACATCATATAACTACTAGCATACCACTTAGCATAAAGCTAACTATCATACCACATATACATACTACAGCTAGTGTAACACATAACATAAAACCACCAGCATACCACTCAGCATAAAGCTAACTATCGTACCATATATCCATACTACAGCTAGTATAACACATAACATAAAATGGGTCGGCCTTGCTGCCTTAGACCCATTGGTATGGTGAGAAGACTCGCCTCCATCCGATGAATACAAATACTGTCCTCCTAATAATCCGCAATCTCCCGAGCTGAATCATAACAATAATAATATAATCGATAACAAGTCCTTAAATTATTCCAGGAAGGCCCAGCCTTCCAATTCTACCCCCAAGGCCCAATTACCCTTTCCTTTGCAAATGGGCCCCAAGTCCAACATCCTTAATGGGCCCCACTTGGCGCAATAAGGCCCAAGCGATAAATCCACACCCTAAACAAATAAAAAAGCCTCTAACTCATAGAATCCAATTAAGCCCAACACAACCAACTGAGGCCCAAAGGCCCAAAACAACTTAGGTTCCAACTGAGTTGTGTATGCCTGGCGTACCACCCTGGTACGCGCAGCGAAATGAAGGCTTAGGGACTACGCGTCGCGTACAGCCAGTTACGCCCAGCATACAACCATTTTAAGCACTTTCTCCATTAAGTGCTTAATGCTCGAATCTTTCTCGTCCAAAAGCTAGATTTGAGTCTAACAAGATGTCCTAAGGCATAAAGTTGGCAACTTTATGCCCTTGCATGTCTCATACACACCCAACTATTCCATTAAGACCTTTCCAAGGTCTTTTACCCATGCATGAGGTCAAAACTCTCATCAAGCTTGCATTTTTATACTTATAAATGATTAAGGGACCTCAGATCTGACTCTCATATCGAATGGGGAGGATTCGCTCAACAAAAGAGGTCTAAAGTTCACCAAAGGGACAAACCACCAAAACCCTAGCAAGATCTAACGATTAGAAAGGAATGATGCATGCTTTTTACCTCCAAAAGCTTTGCAAGATGATTTTAGTGCAGGATCTTGAAGCATCCACTTGATCCAAGCTTGCTTGACCACCTCTTCTTCTTGCAATACACACTAAAAGGCCATAAATGCACTGTTTTAAGGCTTAAGAATAATCTCACAAGGTTTCTAGGAGTATATGGATGTTCTTTAGCTGGGGAGGCTCTCTAGGGTTTAGTCCAAGAAACTTAAGGATGCTTAAATTGGCCTCAAGTCCGAGATTTAGGGTTTTGTGTCCCTAGTGCGTACGCCCCGCATAACTCAAGGTATGCCCAGCGTAACCTGATTCCTCCGCGACCACAACCATGCAGTACACTAAGCGTACACTTAGGTACGTCCAACGTACTTAAGGGACCAATTATGCAAAAACTAACATTCCTTAGGGTTTCAAGACATACCAGAATTTGGATGTTACAACTCCTACCCACTTGAACTAGACGTCGCTCTCGAAGTCCATAGCTGAAAACTACTCGGGGTAATGCTCCCGCATCTCCTCCTCCGGCTCCCAAGTCCATTTGGAGCCCCATCAGTGCTGCCATTGCACCTTTACCAACATTACTTCCTTGTTCCAAAGTCCCTTTGTCTTCCTATCTGGTATGGAAACCAGCCTCTCGACATAATTCAGGCTCCCATCCACTTGAATGTCATCTAAGGACATAACCGTGGACTCGTCAGCAACACACTTCCAAAGCTGAGAAACGTGGAAGGTGTTGTGAATCTGACTAAGCTCCTCTGGGACCTCTAAACGATAGGCTACCCTGCCCACTCGGGCTATGATCCTGAACGGGCCTATAAACCAAGGCCCCAACTTGCCTCTTTTACGAAAATTGATAATCCCCTTCTAAGGTGAAAGCTTCAGCAAAACGAAATCCCCCACCTGAAACTCAAGGTCCGGTCGTCGTCGATCAGCATAACTCTTCTGACGGCTCTGTGCGACCTACAATCAATCGCACACCTGTTGGATAAACCCGGTGGTCTTGAGTACCACCTCCGTGCTCCCCATCACCTGATGCCCGACCTCGTCCAAGCATACTAGGGTCCTGCACCTACGACCATATAACATCTCAAAAGGAGCTCGATCGATACTAGCATGTTAACTGTTGTTGTATGAAAACTCTGCCAGTGAGAGGTACGTATCCCAACTCCCTCCAAAATCTAGCACACACGCTCGCAGCATGTCCTCCAACGTTTGGATCGTCCTCTCACTCTGACCGTCCGCCTAAGGGTGATATGTTGTACTGAAGTGTAGCTGTGTACCTAGCTCCTCATGGAACTTTCCCCGAAACCTGGATGTAAACCGAACATCCCTATCCGAAACTACTGACACCGGCACCCCGTGCCTAGCCACCACTTCTTGAACATAAACGTCCATCAACTTTTCTACGGATATACTCTCAAATATCGGAATGAAATGGGAACTCTTCATCAGTCTGTCCAAGATAACCCATATAGCATCCACTCTTCTCGCCTTCCTTGGTAGCTTCGTAATGAAGTCCATAGTGATCTCTTCCCACTTCCACATGGGAATGGGTAATGGCTGAACCTTGCCATGAGGCCGCTAATGCTTGGCCTTGACCTTCCTGCAGGTCAAGCACCGCTCCACAAACCAGGTGATTTCCTGCTTCATGCAGGGCCACTAATAACTCAGTCTCAAGTCCCTATACATTTTTGTCGCGCATGGATGTATACAAAACTTGGACTTATGTACTTACTCTAACAGTCTCTGCCTTACTTCCCTTGCCAAAGGTACCCACACTCGGCCACACTGAGTCATAAGGCCGCGACTATCCTTGACAAACAAAGGATATTGACCCCAAATTTTCTCTGATCTCCAGTTCTCCTTCTTCACCCCCTCAACTTGAGCCTCCTTGATCATATCCAACAAAGGCGAAACCACCGTCATCCTTATAAAAATGTCCCTAATCGGGGACCCGATCGCCTTGTGACTCAAAGCATCGACCACCACGTTGGCCTTCCCTGGATGGTATAGGGTCTCGCAATCATAATCCTTCAGTACATCAAACCATCTCCTCTGCCGCATATTAAGATTATGGTGATCCATCAAATACTTTAGACTCTTGTGGTCGGTATAAATAGTGAACCGCACCCCATACAAATAATGCCTCCAAATCTTGAGGGCAAACACCACAACCCCCAACTCTAGATCATGTGTGGGGTAATTTACCTCGTGAGGCTTCAACTGCCTCAAGGCATAAGCAATCACATGCCCCCTATGCATCAAAACTACACCCAACCTTGAAATCGATGCATCACAATATACCACTAAATCATCCAACCCTTCCGGTAGTACTAGGACTGGAGCCTCGCAAAACTTCCGTCTCAGAGTCTCAAAAGCCCTCTGCTGATCCTCTTCCCACTAGAATGTCACATTCTTCTTGGTCAACCAGGTTATTGGCGTAGCAATCTTGTAGGAATCCTGAATAAATCTCCGATAGTAACCCGCTAAACCCAAGAAGCTCCGAATCCCCGAGGCGTTCCTCAGCACCTCCCATCGCATGTCAGCCTCCACCTTAGCTGGGTCAACCGAAATACCCTCTTGATTGATGACATGCCCCAAAAACTGCACTTCCCGCAGCCAGAAATCACATTTGGTGAACTTTGCATAAAGCTTCTCCGCCCTCAAGGTCTCCAGCACCTCTCTCAAATGTTGCTCGTGCTGCTCTCTGGTTTTGGAGTAAATCAGAATATCATCAATAAAAACGATCACTGACCGGTCCAACATCGGTCTACACACCACGTTCATCAGATCCTTGAATGTTGTCGGGGAATTGGTGAGCTCAAATGGCATCAACAGAAACTCATAATGCCCATAACGAGTCCTGATAGGTGTCTTCGGTATATCCTCATCCCTAATCCTCATCTGATGATACCCGGATCGAAGATCAATCTTGGAGAACCAAGATGCACCTTGAAGCTAATCAAATAAATCGTCGATCCTTGGCAAAGGATGGCAGTTCTTCACCGTCAGCTTGTTCACGAAAAGAATTGGTGCACCCCACGGGGAACTACTCGGATGTATGAACCCCCAGTCTAGCAGCTCCTGAAGCTGCATAGATAACTCCTGCATCTCGGGTGGTGCCAACCAATATGGTGCCTTCATGATCGGGGTGGCACCAGGTACCAAGTCAATACGAAACTCCACTTTCCTCTACGGAGGCACTCCTGGAAATTCATCGGGAAATACGTTTCAAAACTCCTGTACCACTGACACACTGTCCATATCCATTACCGCCTCTTCTCGTGTATCCAAAACATAGGCCAAAAATCTCGTGCACCCCTGCTGGAAAAATCTCCTACCCTCGCGGCTGAATAGAGGGTCGGGCCCTACGAGGCCCTCTCGCCCTGAATAATCAGCTCTCCCCCCTTGGGGTTCGAACCCGGACCAACTGTCGCTCACAATCGATCATGGCCCCATTGGCCCCCAGCCAGTCCATCCCAATGATCACATTCAATCATCGTAACGGTATGGGAACTAAATCCACGCGAAACCTCTTGCCATGCATATTCAGGACGCAACCCTGAAATATCCTTGCAGCATTCACAGTGCGATCATCCACAATCTCCACCTCAAGCGGCGTATCCAGAGTCCCTGCCGCGTCTCGGAACTTCTTGCTAAGCGCAAGAGACACGAACGAACGGGTAGCACCCAAATCAAACAAAACATGAGTTGACATACCATTGACCAAAAAGGTCCCTATGCAAAACCTAATACATACATATAAGAAATTATCAAGAACAAAATGGAGAAGAATAATCACATACTAGCCACGATGTCTACTGCTACCCGAGCCTCCTCGGTAGTTAGCTGGAAAACGCGGCTTTTCACTGCTGGAGCTTCCGCCTTGACAGGGCGGCCACCAGCAATCCTCATAGTGGCGGGCGCGGATGCCGCCACTGAACCTCCTCCTCCTCCCTGCAACCTCTGACAATCGGCCTTTTTATGGCCTATCTGGTTGCAGTGGAAACATATCAAGCCCTTCTTGGGGCAATCCTTACTAATGTGACCCTGCTGACCACAAGAGTAACATCCTGGTATCCCGTCTGTCCGCCAAGCCCCAATATGGAACCTCCTGCACTTGGCACACCGGCCCCAGCCCTGCGGGCCCCTACCTGAAGAGTCAGATGTCTTAGGCTTCTTAGCATGAGCGCCTGCTGGTTGTACCTTCTCAGTCTTATGCTTCATGCGGGACTCCAACTCCATCTCCCTCTCACTGGCGTTCTCCACCATCTCGTTCAGGGTTTTGCACCCTGTAAAGCTCACAAACTACCGAATATCGTCCCTCAACATAACATGATATTGGGTCTGCCTCATTTCCTCACCCCAGCATACTGAGGAATCAACAACGCTCGCTCTCGAAACATGGCGGTGATCTCCGCCACAGTCTCGGTAGTCTGCTGCAACCCATAAAACTCCTTCACCAACCGTTGCACCTCAATAGGTGGTGCAAACTCCTCATCGAAACATCGAACAAACTCATCCCATGACATCTCAGCCACACTGGCTTCTCCCACCTAGCTAGTAACCTCGCCCCACCTGTCTAGGGCCCTGTCCCTCAGCATACAGGAATCAAATCCAATCTTTGCCTCCTCCGGGGAAGAACTTGTGTGATGGGAATTCTTAATGTCCGCTACCCAGTGTCTGCTCACAATTGGGTCCCTGACCCCAGAGAACTCTGGAGCTCTACATGCCTTGAACTCCCGAAACGAGGGAGCTCAGGCTTCACCCTGACTCGTAGCAACATAAGCCTTAAATGCCTTAAGTCTCTCCTCCATGATCTCCATCATACCTTCCTTGACCGTCCCAAAGATGACTGGGGTAGCGTCAAGGATTTCCCTCGTAACCTCGGCCGCAATTAACTTATGCAGCCTCTCATCGATACCATCAGTAGGGACACCTAACCCATCCCCGGATCTAGATCCCGATCCTGATCCCCCTACTCCTAATCGTGTAATCACCATTCTGAACTGGAATATCATAAATCAAAATGATCAGGATTTCCATATAAGGGATCTTCCCACACTAGTCCTCCTTAAGATCGTCAGATCTAGCAATGCTTTGGGTACAGTTCCTGTGCTTCCAGTAGTATGGGCCCAATACCACCTTCCACACCTACATGTACCTTTCCCTACTGCTCGACCTGATAACGTTAATTCGTCCCACAACCCTACCATACCCCACAATTACCAAATACATCAACCTCAGGCTGTCCTAGGACTCGTTCAACTCATATCAACCAAACCATTCATGACCGGCTGCTTTTATGCATGCAAATTATACACAGAAAGGATCAAATAGACTTTCGAATAAGAGATTCTACCCTAAGACTATATCCAAACGAGGAAAAGAGAATAAGGCCAAATTACTTATTCTGAGGCTATAAGCTCTTTACCGTATACAATTTTAAAAACATACACTTAGCAAGTTCCACATAATCAACAAAGCTCAATATCAGTATCGCATGGTTATTCAAATTGGGAAACTACTTACTTGGCTCGGCTAATCACGTGCGTCACACTCTCATCTTTTGGGTTTCTTTTAAATTCCAATATGGTTACTCTTGAAAACATTTTATCGCCTCCTTAGTTTGAGTCCTGACACAACCGAGGATGTGTCCGAATCCTTCAAACCAAGGCTCTAATACCAACTTGTAATGACCCATTTTTACAAAGAAATTTTTTTCATTTCGAATTAATCAAAACCAATCTCATAGACCATGGATTTCCAAAACATATGTTTTCAAGATATCATTCATTACATCATTGTTTCCTTTTTATGACATCAGAGGGTCCCAAATACATTAAAAGAGAGATAGAGTGCACGCCACATCATCATGCCTTGCCCTTGCCCTTAGGCTCAGAAGTACTTGAAACAAATCAACAACCTGTAAGCGAAATGCTTAGTGAGTTTCGTAGAGCATACCACACATATTCACATATACATATCCAGTTAGCTAATAAGCTATAAAGATGCCACATAAACCATGCAAGATGATTCAACAAGAATGCCATGGGCTACCCCACATGGTCTTTACTTAGGACTACCATGGGCTACCCCACATGGCCTTATGTCCAATTCCATGGGCTATCCTTCATGGTCTTTACCTAGGAATGCCATGGGCTACCCCACATGGTCTTATATCAAATACCACGGGCTCCCCGCGAGGTCTTCCATGCAAGTATCACAAAGACAACTAGCATAACACATATCATATAACCACTAGCATACCACTTAGCATAAAGCTAACTATCATTCCACATATCCATACTGTTGGATAAGGTGTCTAAGTCCATAACTATTTCGGGCTTGTAGTTGACCCGACCCGGCATGGTCCATTTGGGTTGCATGGCACCATGCAATTGGATAGACTAAATGAGAGAAATAACACTTGGAGATTATTAATATATTATAAGTTCTAATATATTAATAATATTATTTGATTAGTTGATCAAAGAATTAATTTGGAATTAATTAAGTGATCAAAGGATAACTAATTAAATATATGGGTTGATTATGTAAATCATCCATATCTTGTATAGTGGGCTAAGAGGCTCCATGGATTATCAAGTTGGGTTCTACCCATAGGATGCTCCATGGATGCTCCATGGGAGTTACAAACCCATGGGTCATGGAAATGAAGAGTCATGACACATTAGGGTTTACATGGTGTAACCCTAGATGTGTCAACACTATATAAGAAGCATATTCTCCACCAAAATCGGTTAGACTAAGAAACTAGAGGGCTTGGCCGATTTTAAGAAGTGTGTATTATCTCAAGAGTCTTTCCAAGAGCATTTGGTGTTGTGTGAAGCATTTGAGGCATCACACTTGGGGTGCTAGGCTCACAAGGTTTCAAGGAACACAAGCAACAACAAGGTAAGTTATTCTATCTATGATTCAAGTTAAAATTGTTCCCCATGTATGCTAGATAGGAATATAACCTTGGAATTCAACTTTGCATGATAATTAGACAAACATAGATCCAAGGTTATTAGGGTTGCATGTACACTTAGGAAGTGTTAGAATGCTCAAAACCCATCAGTGGTATCAGAGCCTAGGCTTGTTTGTTTGTTATTTGTGCTTAAAAGTTGAAGAAAGTCGAAAATTCTGCTGTCTGACTGATGGACTCGGCGAGTCCATGGGGAGGACTCGTCGAGTTCATGTGTATCTTCAACCTACTCGGCGAGTAGGTTTATGCACTCGGCGAGTAGGGTCGACAGAGTGCAAAATTTCGACTTAAGTTGCTGGAAATGGATTAGAAACATTACCCTAAAATGTTTTGGTACTTGAAAACTTGTTTTAGAAGGTGTAATGTCTTTTCTAACTCATTTACAACAACTAGTTATCAAAATTACAAAGATTAGATGTGATTTTGATTCTTGAAATTGTTCATATTCATATTCTTGTTCTTATGATGTTTAGATGATCATAGGAATTATTTGTAACCTATGTGGTAGATTAATTCATGATCATAATGTGTTTTAATGGAGTCCATAACTTGTCCTCAAGTTATGGAAAACCAAAAGTCTCTTGGATTAAAAACCATTAAAAGAACACAAGAGTTAGGAAAAATGAAAAGTCCTCATTTTATTACTCTATTAAACTCATAAGTTACAAGAAATGAAAATTTTGAAAGTTTACAAAACTTGCCCTCAAGTTTTGGAACAAGTAAAGTTAAGTTAAAACTTTAGTTCCAACCCCTAGAATTTTAAAAGTTAAAATTCAACCCTTATACTTATATTATTATGATTTAATAATTATATATATATATATATATATATATATATATATATATATATATATATATATATATATATATATATAAGAACAAAGTCGTCTTACCGCTAGTACGCCTCATTCACGAAGCCGGTCTATAAGGTGGGTATAAGGTTGTTGCCTATAAAATGGTGACTTAATGGGTGTCCACTCTCACCCACCGCTTGCTTGATCGGTGGAGGGTCGTTAGCCGAACGGGTAAGACAAGGACTTATTAATTCTCATTCAAAGTATGATGAATATTATAAAGTAACTAAATGTTTTATTAAATTCCCAATCTTAGTTACTTTAGGAAAAATGTGAATAAGGTGCTATTCCATGAAATTACACTTTACACTTTGATTAAGTCGTTGGTGGAGCGTGTGTGGTTAACCGGCACACTAACTTGGACTTAACAAGGTAGGTAAAGGGTGACTTAGGGTTTATTATAGTATCGATGGAGCGTGTGTGGTTTACCGGCACATCGATTGAGTGATAAACTTTAAGGGTACCTAGTGATTTGCATGGTTACTTCACACCTCGTTTTGTGATCCTCGGTATCCCAGTCACAAAACTTGGAGGGCACACTCGAGATTGAAACATGCCTTTGAAAAGTTCATTGAATCTCAAAGAATCTAGGAATTTCTAAGAACCATTCAAAAACCTAATACTAAAATATTGCGGTTTTCGTGGCGGAAATTGGTGAATCGTCATTCACCTACCTTTCAAATATGATATAGCTTAGATTACGGCATACCTCTTCTAAGTTATATTATATTGTGATTGGATCCTAGCCTTAATATTACATTTGGGTGTTCTATTAAGGACTCTCTTATATCTAAACTAATCTTGTTCTCTCTTCTTCAGATGTCTTTCAACAATGCTTCTGGCTCTAATCCTAATGGCTCCTTTACCCTTATGAACTTGTGTGGGAAAGTCACCTTTGATGGATCCAACTTCAATGAGTGGATCATAAACATCAGGATGATTACCCGCTACGAGGACAAAGAATATGTCCTTGACAAGGAGCTTAAGGAGATTGATGAGACCACTGCAACTCCTCAGGAGATCGCTGAATTTCGGGCACATGAAAGGGATGCTACGAAAGTGGCTTGCATCATGATGGCCACGATGACAGCGGAACTCCAAAAGTCTTATGAGGATTTCTACCCTTATGAAATGCACCAAGATTTGATGGAAAGATACCATCAAAGTGCACGACAAGAGAGGTATGAAATCATCTGCTCCATGATAACAACCATGATGAAGGACGGGGAATCCGTCACGAGCCACATGCAGAAAATGCAAAGGTATGTGGATCGTTTGCTGAAGCTTAATGTGAACTTCCCGGAGGATCTTGCAATAGATATCATTTTGCATTCCTTACCATCGTGCTATGATCAATTCCGCATGACATATCACATGAACAAGGAAGAAGTCACCCTCAGCAAACTTCAGGGACTTCTCAAGACCGCAGAATCAGGTCTTAAGGGGAAGTTGGTTGCTATCACTCCTACTCCAAACTCAACTCCGGTTTTGCCAATCGGGAAAAGTCGAGGGAAGAAGAGAAAGAGCTCTTCTAAGGGTACCAAGGTTCGGACCCTTGATGGCTCTTCTTCAAGTGGAACCAAGAAAGGTTTCATTACTCCTTCTTCTGACCCAAAAGAGGCTGAATGCTTCTATTGCCATGAAAAATCACATTGGAAGCGGAACTGCCCAAAATACCAGCAAGATGTGAAGGATGGGAAAGTCAAACCCAACCATGCAGGTATTTACACTATCATTTCTAATAACTCACCCCATTCTAATTCTTGGGTCCTTGATACCGGGTGTGGTATTCATATTTGTTGTGACTTGCAGGGACTAAGAAGAAGTGAGAATGTGGAGCAAGGAAGAATAAACTTGATCATGGGGAATAGGAAAGCTATACCTGTTACCAAGATTGGAGTTTATACTTTATCGCTAAGTAGTGGGTTTAGTTTAGATCTGAATAAATGTTGTTACTCGCCAGGAATGGCAAGAAATATTATTTCCTTTCATGCTTTGTACAAACAAGGGTTTACCTTTTCATTTAATAATGAAGTTGGTTCTATTGATGCTTTCTTTAATAATGTTCTTTATTTTAAAGCATTACCTTGTGATGGTGTGTATGAAGTTGTGTCTGTTGTAGATAATTTAGGAAATAATGTTTTGTGTATTGATTCTACTAATAATAATAACTTGGATAAAGCATCTTTATGGCATTGTCGTCTTGGACATATAAGCAAGAAACGCATAGGCCAACTCCAAAAGGATGGAGTCTTGGAGTCGTTTAACCTAAGGTCAGATGATAGTTGCGAATCATGCTTACTTGGAAAAATGACAAAGTCACCCTTCACAGGTTCATGTGAGAGGGGTGAAGTTTTGTTGGACCTTATACACACGGATGTGTGTGGACCATTCAAACATGCCACAAGGGATGCTAATCGTTATTATTTGACTTTTACTGATGATTACAGTAGATATGGATATGTCTACTTGATCAAGCATAAGTCAAAGACTTTCGAGAGGTTTAAGGAATTTAAACAGGAAGTCGAGAATCAATTGGGCAGGAACATTAAGATGCTTCGATCCGATCGTGGTGGTGAGTATCTTAGTTCAGAGTTCCTCGACTATCTAAGGGAATGTGGGATAGTCTCACAATTGACACCTCCCAGGACACCACAGTTGAATGGTGTGGCTGAGAGGCATAATCGAACCTTGTTAGATATGGTTCGTTCCATGATGAGTCGAGCTACGCTACCAATCTCATTCTGGGGGTATGCCTTAGAGACTGCCGCCCATATTCTTAATCTAGTCCCTACAAAGAAAGTTGCCAAAACTCCTCACGAGATGTGGACTGGTAAAGTACGTAAACTAGACCGCATCAAGATTTGGGGTTGCGAGGCTTTCGTGAGACGCGAGACTAATGATAAGCTCGAACCTCGAAGCGAGAGGTGTATTTTCATCGGTTACCCACAGCGATCCTTTGGTTACCTCTTCTACAGACCTAGTGACAATGTGGTCTTTGTAGCAAGAAGAGGAGTCTTTCGAGAAAGATAGTTTATAAGCCAAGGAGACAGTGGGAGGCAAATTGATCTTGAAGAAATTCAAGAATCAAGCGGTGAAGGAACTTCAAACTCTAGCCCTCAACTTGAGTAGGAAACTCCTGTTGAGCCAATTGATAAATCTGTACCTCTGAGACATTCCACGAGAGTTAGGAGTGCACCTGAGCATTACTATGGATTCCATATTACTGCAGAAGGTGAGACACTTATTAGTGATGGGACACTAGTAAGTCAAGATGACCCTAACAGCTATGAGGAAGCCATGGCGGGCCCCGAGTCTGCTAAATGGAAAGAGGCTATGGATAGCGAGATACAATCCATGTATGACAATCAAGTTTGGAACTTGGTTGAAAATGTACCAGGTCGTAAGACAGTAGGGTGCAAATGGGTCTTCAAGAAGAAGACCGACATGGATGGTAAAGTACACACTTATAAGGTTAGACTGGTTGCAAAGGGCTTTTCTCAAATTCCTGGAGTGGATTATGATGAGACCTTTTTTCCGGTAGCCAAGATTAAGTCTATTCGGGTTCTGTTAGCCATAGCTGCATTTCATGACTATGAAATATGGCAGATGGATGTCAAAACCGCTTTCCTTAATGGAAAGTTGGCTGAAGATGTTTACATGAGTCAGCCAGAGGGTTTTGTCAGCAACGAGTACCCTAATAGAGTGTGTAAGCTTGAGAAATCCATTTATGGATTGAAGCAAGCACCTCGCAGATGGAATCTTTGCTTTGATGAAAAGTTCAAGGAATTTGGCTTTTCTAGGAGTGAAGATGAATCTTGTGTGTATGTCAAGGCTAGTGGGAGTATAGTTAGCTTTTTGGTATTGTATGTGGATGACATACTACTCATAGGAAACGACATTCCAACCCTGCAGGAAGTTAAGTCCTGGCTTGGGAAGTGTTTCGCTATGAAGGACCTTGGTGAAGCTGCCTATATTTTAGGGATAAGAATCTTGAGAGATCGGAGTAAAAGACTAATTGGACTTAGTCAGAGTACCTACTTGGATAAGGTGCTGAAGAGATTCAGCATGCAGGACTCCAAGAAAGGAGAGTTACCCATCCAGAGTAACACCAGATTGAGTAAGGCACAAAGCCCTAGCACTGAGGCTGAGATAGCAGAAATGAGTCGAACACCTTATGCTTCGGCTGTAGGATCGATCATGTATGCTATGACGTGTACTCGACCTGATGTAGCCTTTGCCCTGAGCATGGTTAGCAGGTATCAGGCGAACCCTGGCAAGGCACACTGGACTGCGGTAAAGAATATCCTCAAGTACCTACGGAGGACTAAGGACTGGGTTCTTACCCTCGGTGGGAGTGATGACTTGCGAGTTGTAGGGTATAGTGATGCTAGCTTCCAGACCGATAGGGATAATTTCCGCTCTCATTCGGGCTGGGTCTTTACCCTAAACGGAGGAGCAATTTCTTGGAAGAGTTCCAAGCAAGAGACAGTGGCAGATTCTACTTGTGAATCAGAGTATATTGCAGCTAGCGAGGCAGCAAAGGAGGCGATATGGCTGAAGAACTTCATTGGAGACCTTGGAGTTGTACCAGCTATTAAAGAGCCAATGGAAATTTTCTGTGATAGTGAAAGTGCTGTTGCCTTAGCCAAGGAACCAAGGGATCACGGGAGATCCAGACACATCGACAGAAAATACCATTTCATTAGACATCGGATCGAAGAAGGACACCTCGTGGCAAAGAGGGTATCATCAGATGAGAATCCAGCAGATCCCCTCACGAAGGGACTGACTCGGGTTAAGCATCTCCAGCATGCTCGGAGCATAGGGCTGAAGGATGATATTAGATTTAGTAGTTAGATAACCCAGAAATTTGTAAAGTGTAATTGACATTAGATGATGAATAAAAGGTGTTTTATTTATGAGTAAAGTGTTGCTATCTCTTGTCGATCGTTTACTATATTTCTTTTGCATATTTTGACTTCCAGAATAATTTTGTTTGGTATAACATATTATTCAAACCTCCACAGTCGGTCATATGTCGGAAGTAGGTATGAATCAAGACTGTCATGTTTGGTTGTAGAGGTCTTGGACAAGGCTACAACAATCATGAGTGCTCATAAGTTCTGAGCATTGGACTCAACCCACGCTCACTAGAATCACTTCATGGAATTCTATCTCGAGTGATCGTGAGACGGTAATATCGTATAAGTCTTCAAACCTAGAGATATGATTTGTTACTTACAAGTTGGTTATGCATTGATTGTACGAAACCGCATTGGTAACTCGATGTTATAAAACGTACTTTTGTGTGTAATTCAATGAGTGGTAGAACAAACATATGAGTCGAAGTTTATCTGTTCCTTCTTGGCTTAGAAGCTGATATCTGGGCCCCTCGATGATTTTGTTTTGACCCATGTACCGGGCCCGGTCAGAACTAAGTTGATGTGTTCAATTAAGTTCTATGTCAAACAAATCGGAAATCGGGAAACAAATGCTGGACAATAAGCAAGACAATGTTCCATGTATTTGTCCGGCTGATATCTAGAACGGAGGATTATATGATCACTTATCTTAAATGGCGTACCATCATCTTCTCAGTTCCGAGAGACCTTGAAAGAGCTACGATTGCCGGTCGGTTCCTGAAGTACTAGAGATATAGTTATTAGACTTATCCAAGTGGGAGACTGTTGGATAAGGTGTCTAAGTCCATAACTATTTCGGGCTTGTAGTTGACCCGACCCGGCATGGTCCATTTGGGTTGCATGGCACCATGCAATTGGATAGACTAAATGAGAGAAATAACACTTGGAGATTATTAATATATTATAAGTTCTAATATATTAATAATATTATTTGATTAGTTGATCAAAGAATTAATTTGGAATTAATTAAGTGATCAAAGGATAACTAATTAAATATATGGGTTGATTATGTAAATCATCCATATCTTGTATAGTGGGCTAAGAGGCTCCATGGATTATCAAGTTGGGTTCTACCCATAGGATGCTCCATGGATGCTCCATGGGAGTTACAAACCCATGGGTCATGGAAATGAAGAGTCATGACACATTAGGGTTTACATGGTGTAACCCTAGATGTGTCAACACTATATAAGAAGCATATTCTCCACCAAAATCGGTTAGACTAAGAAACTAGAGGGCTTGGCCGATTTTAAGAAGTGTGTATTATCTCAAGAGTCTTTCCAAGAGCATTTGGTGTTGTGTGAAGCATTTGAGGCATCACACTTAGGGTGCTAGGCTCACAAGGTTTCAAGGAACACAAGCAACAACAAGGTAAGTTATTCTATCTATGATTCAAGTTAAAATTGTTCCCCATGTATGCTAGATAGGAATATAACCTTGGAATTCAACTTTGCATGATAATTAGACAAACATAGATCCAAGGTTATTAGGGTTGCATGTACACTTAGGAAGTGTTAGAATGCTCAAAACCCATCACATACTACAGCTAGTGTAACACATAACATAAAACCACCAGCATACCACTCAGCATAAAGCTAATTATAATACCATATATCCATACTATAGCTAGTATAACACAGAACATAAAATGGGCCAGCCTTGGTGCCTTAGACCCATTGGTATGGTGAGAAGACTCACCTCCATCCGATGAATACAAATATTTTCCTCCTAATAATCCACAATCTCCCGAGCTGAATCATAAAAATAATAATATAATCAGTAATATTTCCTTAAATTATTCCAGGAGGGCCCAACCTTCCAATTCTACCCCCAAGGCCTAATTACCCTTTCCTTTGCAAATGGGCCACAAGTCCAAGTCCAACATCCTTAATGGTCCCCCTTGGCCCAATAAGGCCCAACCGATAAATCCACGGCCCAAACAAATAAAAAGGCCTCTAACTTACAGATTCCAATCAATCCCATTAACCAACTGAGGCCCAAAGTCCCAAAACAGCTTAAGGCCCAACTGAGTTGTGTACGCCCAGAGTACACCGTGGTACGCACAGCGTAACGAAGACTTAGGGACTACGCGCCACGTACAGCCAGTTACGCCCAACGTACAACAGTTTTTAGCACTTTCTCCATTAAATGTTTAATGCTCGAATCTTTCTCGTCCAAAAGCTAGATCTGAGTCTAGCAAGATGTCCTAAGGCATAAAGTTGGCAACTTTATGCCCTTGCATGTCTCATACACACCCAACTACTCCATTATGACCTTCCCAAGGTCTTTTACCCACGCATAAGGTCAAGACTCTCATCAAGCTTCCATTTTTATACTTATAAATGACTAAGGGACCTCAGATCTGACTCTCATATCGAATGGGGAGGCTTAGCTCAGCAAAAGAGGTCCAAAGTTAACCAAAGGGACAAACCACCAAAACCCTAGCTAGATCTAACGATTAGAAAGGAATGATGCAAGCTTTTTACCTCCAGAAGCATTGCAAGATGATTTTGGTGTAGGATCTTGAAGCACCCACTTGATCCAAGCTTGCTTGACCACCCCATCTTCTCGAAATACACACTAAAAGGCCATAAATGCACTCTTTAAGGCTTAAGAATGATCTCACAAGGTTTCTAGGAGTATATGGATGCTCTTTAGCTGGGGAGGCTCTCTAGGGTTTAGTCCAAGAAACTTAAGAATGATCTCACAAGGTTTCTAGGAGTGTATGGATGTTCTTTACCGTACGCCCAGCGTACCCTGATTCCTCCACGACCACAACCATGCAGTACACTAAGCGTACACTTAAGTACGCTCGGCATACTTAAGGGACCAATTATGCAAAAATTAACAATCCTTATGGTTTCAAGACATACCAGAATTTGGATGTTACACAAAGCTTAGTGAGTTTCGCCATCATACCACATACCAAAACCATATACATATTGCCGGGCAATTATGGGGTGCCCGACCTACCCATGTCAAGCCATTCTGGAGTGCTGACCAACCCATGTCAAGCCATTCTGGGGTGCTGACCTACCTATGTCAGGCCATTTTGGGGTGCTGACCTACCCATGTTAGGCTATTCGAGGGTGCCGGCCTACCCTACGGTCTATCTCAACCGAACACGGGGACTATTTCACCCCCTACCGCTAGCGTATAATATCATATCATAATCATGTTGTCAGACATATATGGGGTGTCCGACCTACCCAATGGTCCTAGCGACAGAATCGGGGACTAGTCCCCTCCTACTGATACTGTCTCACATAACATAGCATACTAGCATACACACATGTCAAGCAATAGCAAACCAGATAATTATCAGAAAGACAATCATCTCAACTAAACATCTACTAGTGGGCCAGCCTTGGTGCCTTAGAGTCACTTCTACTAGAAGGTAACTCACCTCGATGTCGTGTAGTGTCTGGATTGTCATCGGCATGCAAATCGACTCTCCTTGACTCCTCAATCCCTACACGACAACCCGTTTAAGTTATCAATTTGAACATGCAACCCTAATCAGGGTCAACTCAAGACAAAGTCAACATTGGTCAAAGTTGACCTCCAGTTGACCTGACTCGCCGAGTTGGCCTACTAACTCGTCGAGTCCATACTCCTCTAACCCAAACCAATCCCCGACTCCACTCGTCGAGTCTCGCAAGAACTCGACAGGTTCTCCATTAATCATACCATCGGGACCATCTTCATCCGACTCATCGAGTTCATCTCCCTCATAAGAATGTGTCCAGTCTATGACTCGCCAAGTTGTAAGAACAACTCGTCGAGTCCATCCTCAAAGATTGGGAGATTGCCTTGGACTCGCTGAGTTTGCTCAAACACTCGTTGAGTCCCATGATTCACAGGTCCCTTATGAGCCTAAGCAACTGAGGGACCTTCCACACTATCATCTGGTCCATCGATAGAAAGGATTCGATGGTCATTGCACCCCGACTTGTCGAGTCCTAAGAACGACTCGCCGAGTCCATCCTTGACCATTACTATACAATCGATTAAAATGGGTCTTAGCACGTCAAGACCATAGATCGGGCCTCCTAATGTCCATTTTACACGTAAAGTCTCAAGTGTGGTGCCATGCATGGGACCTTTGGCTCAAAAAGCCATAAAAGATGGTCTACATGATGCATGGGGTGTTTATGGAAACAAGGTGGGCACCTTTATGCCATAAAGACCCCCAATAACCCCATATTTGAAGCACAAACTGACTTCAAATACTCAATCCTGAATACAACCTCTCTAGGGCTTAGAAAGTTGTAGAAAAAGGTCCAAAATCAAGATCTAGATAATGAATAGGCAAGGCTTTCAGCTTTATACCTCTAATAAGCTGGAAATATGCTCAAAACTTTGGATCTTCTTGTTTCCCCTTGATCTTACAAGCCTCCTTCTCTTCTTCAAGCTTCAATCACACAAAGTAACACCACGAGGCTCAAGAAGACACTAAAAACGGCTAGGGTTTCGAGTTAGGGTTTGATCTGGACGATGGGGGCTAAGTTGAGGGGTTATAATGTGTTTAAATAGGGTGCAAACCCTCAATTTAGGGTTTCACTCAAACAACACCTACTCGCCGAGTCGGTCTCCCAACTCGTCAAGTAGACTACTTAAACTTCCCGTGGATCATAACTCTACTCGACGAGTTGGGCCTCCAACTCGTCGGGTCCTAGAGAAAAACATAAGAAATACATGAATTAAATGCATACCAGGAATTGGGTGTTACACAAAGCTTCCCCCTGTCCATGTTCATATCTAAGTCCAAACAAAAACATAATTAGAATTCAACGGTGGGTTGAACTGCTTCGATGGAATGGAATAACTTATCATATTCATGAATGCTTTCCAACATCTTCATTGTCCAATTCAACATATACAAAGATAAGCTACCAAAAAAACGAAAAAAAATGTGGAATTATTGAATCTCATATTTGGGTAGTATTTTGATATTTACAAAACTATTAATTACATATACATTCCCCTTCAAAAAACCTTGCAACATCCAAATGTTGGAAAACCGTAGTTGAACAATTTGAAGTTGCAAGTAGAAACACTATTTCTTTATTGGGCTTTCAAAAAGCTAAGTTGCCTTTCTCTTGAAAACCTTATCACTAGGGTTTGTGTTTGTTTTGGACACGAGATGTTTAGATGGAAATTATAAGACGATGGATTTCTAGATGACACGTGTATTTGATGGGGGTAGTACGTCTATTTTTATGAGACACTGGTCTATGACACATAAAAATGCATGTCGTTTATCCTCCAAATTTTCAAAGAGATAAATTTTTTTACGACATCCACTTTTACCTGTCAAAAAAGCATTGTGTGTCATCGTTCTCATGTCTTTAAAGACCTATATTCTAGTAGTGCTAGATCGTAAGATGATAGGCTCGTATATGATATTATTGCTAGTTCTTTTTGTTGGGTTGTGCATAGGAAACATAAATTTCACATAGACAAAAAATTATAGCTTTAAACACCTATTTTAAACTATGTGATGTAATTTGTCTTTTGCTCTAGCTATTTGCTAGTGCATTTTTTAACTAAATTCAATCGAAAAAAAGATGAAAAAAATAATTAAAATTTAGGCCATGAATCACTAATTCTAAACAAATTTGACATTAAAGAAACAATATTTTAGACATTATCGACCTTGAATAAAAACCAAGAAACCAACAAATCGGCAAAGATGGACATTGAGCGTGTTTTAAAAAATTAGTTGGTAGTTGATAGCCGGTAGCGTTTTTGTAAACGTTGCGTGAGATAGCTTTTAGATATGAAACTTTTTATTTAAACTAAACACTAAAAAGTTTTAGTGTCAAACGAGGTTTTTTTTATTTTAACTAGAACGTTTTGTCAATAGCTAGAAGTTAGAAGGCCTCAAACAATTTTAAAAGTTCCGTACCGAACATGTCAAACAAGTGTAATCGGGGTTTAATCTTTAAAAAAAATATGACATTTGAAGATATCGTCAGATCATATCCATGTAGAGGTTAAATTTTTGAATTTGGAAATAAAGAAACTATCTTTAAAAAATTAAGATAATCCAATTTTGTGGTCACTTTGTTAGCACAAGAAATCAATAACTAGTTATAAAGTCCTTACCATTTAAACCATTAACATAATCCCACGAGATTAGGATTAATATTAGGTTGTCAACCAAAAAAAAAAAAAAGAAGAAGAAGAAGAAAAGTGTTTGTTCTCATGTTGAGTTAGTTGAGGTTTCAAGGTAATGTTTAGTTTGTCACATTTGAGAGAAAACCAAGGAACGGTCTTGGACATTCTAATAACGACAAACTGGAATTTATAGATAAATATAAGTTATGTGTCAACATTTATATTATTTGTGCAGAGTTGTTTATATTCCTGAATGACGTAGGTGAAACAATTATAAGAATATTATTTTTACGGCAATAACATATAGCTGTTGTAATCAGAATTTTGGTTTGAGATCATTTTCATGCTTAACTCGAAATGATAACCCCTTTACCAAAAGATTATCACCATCAACTCGCTTACTGAAGGTTTGAAACTCTTAAAACAAAGTAAATCACTTTTCACTAACTTTATTAAACTCTTTTGTCGAAACTCTTTAATGATTATTTTATTAATAAATTAATAAATTTATTATTTATCTATATTTGATAAAATCTTTCATATAAATTAACGTTTTATAATGTGTGTTTTACATACAATACTACAAATATACAAAACTAAAAAAATTTATCCCAACATATCTTTCGAAAAAACAAAAAAACTCGCATGTCATTATAAATATTAAAAAGTGTACGACAAAAACTTATATGAACCATGTGAAGTTGTTTTATTGTTGTTCTGAATTATAAATATTAAAATCACATTCTTGTTCAGTTTGCCGAATGTCATTTTATTGTTTATTTGAATTAATTTCTTTTCTAAACTTGAAAACTATACCTGTTTTCTATATAAAAAATAGCAAAAAAACATTTTTACCTTTAATTTCATATTCAAAAAATGTAATTTTTTAATAATTCAATATCATTATCTATATATTTTAAATTTATGTTGATATCTATTAAAGGAATTAAAGTGACAATGTTTTTCGGTCCAATCCGGGTTAAATCTCAAATTCTGGATACGGTCCGGTCCAAAACCTAAACCTGATTATTGATAAAAACAAAACCTTAAAACCCGCCCACTAATATGAATATATGGTCCGGTCTGGGTCCGGTCCCGGTTTTTTCCGGTCTGGTCCGGTCCAACAGATCATATGCTCATCCCTACTCTAAAGTCCCTTGCTAATGATATAAATGGAAGTCTTAAAATAAAGTAAAGACAAAATTACAAGATTGGTTCCTATTTTTAGTCAGAACTATGGTGACGACAGCTCTCAAAACCTCTAACATTTGGTCCATAATGTTACAATTTTTGTGGGGCTGGTCCCCATGGTTTCATTTTGTTTCAAAATTATTCTGAAATTCCTCTTTTACCTCTAATTTAAGTTTTTTAATAGTTTTTATTTCCTTTTCATATTTAAATTAATATGTTTTTCATAAACAAATCTTATGTTGGATGAGAGCCAATAATGTGAAGTTGAAGGCTTCAAAGCATGTCTATGCTGACAACTTCAACGTGAAGCTATAATACCCAACAATATGGCTTAACGAAACATGTGAAGTAAGAAGTTGATTCAGATACTTCATGATATGATCAGATCCAATTTAAAAGAAGATAATTTTTCCTTTTATGCAATAAAACACTCAGATTCTTAGTGATTTTTCTCGACGGCTTGTTAATCGTATAAATGTAATGCTAGGGTTTTGATAGTTAGCCTTCTGCATTGTATTCAATAAATTTCTTTGTGAAAATTATTCTCGAGAGTATGTTCACAACCATAGTTTGTTCTTGGTTATCTCTTGTGTGTAGGAAACAAGTTTTAAATATTAATAATCGGTATTTTCTTATTTTACATGTGTTATTTACATTGTTTTAGTTGTCCATTTCATAGAAAGAGACGAACACCTAGTATCAAAAGAATTTTTCAAAAATTTGTTTATGTTTTTCAATTAACAACGACATCTTCTTCTTCTTAAAATATGATCACTCTTTAGCCAAACACCATAAAAAAATCTCCACCATTCAATAACAAGAACTTGACCATGTTGCTGAGTAAAACCCTCATGATTCATAAAACCATGATTACAACATGCTTGAAATTGTCGCTAAAGTACCTAAATGAGTCAAATCAAAAAGGTAGTTATTTAAAAAAATGGCCAAGTCTACAATGAATATTTAGACTGAAGATGATAATCATAGGGTAATTCTTGATGTAAGAAGAAAGGGTTACATGTGCAATTCCGTGTCACATGACATCTATCATATGGTTAAAATATATACCTCCACCAAAAAATTTACAAATCTCCACTACACCTACAATCTATACTACTCCACCCTTAATTTCACATTTTCTATTTCGGAAAACACTCCATATCAAATAATCGCATATATAATGGAGTACGAGAACTTGCATGTCAGGAACCACAATCACCTAGAAAGTTATTACAAGTGGATTTCACTGAAGCATAATCCTGAAAATGGGCCACATTGACAGAGGTGTTGAATCAGTGGGGAAATAATGGAAAAAAGTTATGATGTGTGAGTAGATTGAGAAAGAAATGATCATTATTAGTTTTTCAATTAAAACTGGTTCACTATGTGTTCATGTTTTTAATTTGTTTTTCTTTGCTAATAAATTTGTTTGTTCTCAATTAAAACAAAAGTTAGTGTAGTTGACCATTGGAGTATAGGGAACCATTCATGTGATGATTTTAAGGTTATTTATATATATACCCCTAATTGTTTCGTGTATCCCTATATGAGTGGGTAAGTGTGGTACCCCTCTAATGATTTGACTATTTATATGAGTGGGGGACACATATAGTAGCACCTGATTTTAATCACACCCTTAGGCTATAGGGAATGGTAGCATATGCTAAAGTGTTGCATCATCATATTTTTATGGACACCTAAGTATAGTATGATGATATAGAGTGGTGATGTGTTCAGAAGGCAAACAAATTTTTTTTAAATCAAATAAATGTTTATTTTTCTATTTAAATAAAATAAACTTTAAAAGAATACAGGTTGCTAAGCTGGAGTTACAAGCATTTGAAGATTATATAATCAAATGGTCAAATGAGAACCACTTGTGTTACTCTCACTCTTCTCTTTCATCTACCCAAGTAGCACACGAACCAAGTTTGGTGTAGAAACTTAGCGCATAGGCAAAGAATGATGGCGAGCAAGCTGAAACACCAATAGATTTGGGCTAGACAATTAAAATATAGAAGCTATAAAGAAGTTATGCTTCTTCAAGGTTTCACGATTAAACCAACATAGCCTTGCTTATCTTAAAAAGTGATTTTTTGATTGATTGTTTATTAGCCTACTAAATAAAAGTCATAGTAGTCGTAAAACCAAGAGTGTGCATATAGAGAACGTCCAAATCTGACTTTTTGTGATGAAGGTATGATTTTTTGAAGTTTTAATGCAGCAGTGCGGAAATAGAAATCTAGAACGGAGTTCATACAAAGGAGTTATGAATTTCGCATAGACTTTAAACAATCTAAACTAGTCTAAATATGAATTTTAGTTAGAGTGAGAATTAGCGGTTGAGAACTTAATGAAAGTAGTAGAGCTCGCCGAGAGGATTCTGGGGATCTAAACACCGTCGAAAACGAAGCTCGTATGAAGAAGTTATGATTTTTTTAAATTTAGAAATTCGTATGCGTAGAGTGTGCAACGCATGCTTCTAGAAGGCGATGATGTGGCGCTTTCCGGAGGAAACACGTGGCATGGCTGGGCAGCAGACTCTCTCTGCGAGACATGGTGATGTGGGGTAATGTGGACGTAACATGTGGCACCACAAGAATATGCCACATGGAAGTCTTCTTGAAGTAATGAGGTAGGGAAGTCTACATGCAACATGTGGAAAACGAAGGGTGGAGCCAGCAGAATGCATGGGCACGACGCACCTCCTATGGCAGCATGACACACACCCCTTTTTCCCTATAAATTCTTTCGATTTTGGATTATTTTCTCATAATTCAATATCAATCTCTTCCAAACACTCCCAAACTCCCAAGGTCCGATTTTAGTGATTTTTAGGGACTAGTAGTGAGGCTCTGAAGCATTAGAAGGTTTGGGGAATTAGAGCATTCAGTTTTGAAGTTTTGTTTGCATAATTTCCCAGTTTTTCCTAAAGTAATGATACAATTCTTTATTTCAAGTGTAACTTATATTTATAGTCATTATTATGAACCTATAAATAAGATTTATCAGCGATTCCACTTCATTATACTGATTGATCTACTTAAGGGATAATGTATTGGATGGATTTATTGAGGTGGTTAAAGAGAGATTTCTAAACAGTATACTCTCTATACCAAACGGACCCTACCTCCAATATGATCCTACCTGGTTATTCTTTACACCATAGATCTTCATGTAGACATTGGGATTGCTGAGGAATCTAGACTATCATTAGTCATAAGGAATATTAGACTAAGACTTAGTAATAATCAAACCTAGGTCACGTCAAGGGGAAAAGTCAAGGTGTTAGGCGAAGCTTTTTCCAGGTCACCAGTCATCCAATTTAACTGAGAGTGACTAGTTACTTTCAAATTACAAATATATACAATAATTCTAAATGCTTAAAAGCTATGTGTGTTGTTTTTCATGTGTTTAATATAATTATACAATATGATATGATTTCTACTTGATCTAATCGTATAGTATACTTAATAATATGATTGGGTAGCAAAGGGTTGTGTGAAATAATAAATGAGAGATTGTAATAGGGTTGCATGAGATAGTGGCTGTGATATGATAGTGGGAGTTGTGCGAAATAATAAGATGTGACTTGTGATGGTTACCCAAAGTACTATTATACTATCGTGCCTACCCAAAGTACTATTGTACTACCATGCTACCCAAAGTATTATTGTATTGACGTGTTGTGTCCAAAGTATTATTGTGACATCCCTAATTTCATGGCCAAAAAATACTGATTTATTTATGTTTATTTTGAAATCAAAGTATCCTTAAAAGAATAATATTGTGGAATATGTTTCAAAAAACATGATAATGATACTATCAAAATATTTCCGAAGACGTATTTTATTTATATTAAAAAACCTTGAGATGTTATTGTCAATACAATATATACGCATAAATGAAATAATACAGTCCTTACAGTAGTTTATCTAGACTACTGGCTTATAGGCATCCATAAATGTCTCGTCATATCATCACACATGTGCTCTTGTGTCACTACCTATAATATAAGGATCTGAGTGGGTCAGGCTTGGGGCCTTGGTGAGCACATAGGGTTTTCAACCCACAATAATTAAATCTTTATTTATTATTATCAAATCATACACCCGATTACCCCTTCTTGCTATCCTCACTTTATGTTCCTAAAATCTTATTTCAAGGGACCTATCTTAAGGATCATCTTCAGGATAGAAAATAATGCTTAGCGGAGTCCATAGCAATATATGTCAGTAAGGCAACCATGGGGGGAGGGTGGGGGGCTATGGAGTACACCAGGTGAACACTAAGTTCGAAAACACCAACAGGTTGCGAGCCTGCTAGCGTTCCATTGGACTGCATAGAATAGTTTGTGGTCATTATGTATACTCTGCTGACAATCGAATCATCTTTAAATTTGAGGCCTATAATCATCTATATCCTCTTTCATCTTTCATCATCTATATCACCTTTCATCTCTCATCATATATGTCATCTTATATCTCCCCATCTTTACCCAACATATATAGGTAATAAAATACATATACAGTTTAAAATCGAGTAAAACATGTATAAAGAATTCATCCAGCATAGATATGAGGAACACAGATAATATGCACATATAGCATGTAATTATCTTAAATACTTTATATCTATGTGTAAGACGAAAGCAACTATGCACTCACATGATAAAATGGGTGACTAGTAATCTGAGCAGGGCTTCGTTTAACACCTCAGATATTCATTGGCATGACCTAACTATAATTACTATAGAGTTTTAGTCTAATGATCTTGGAGACTAAAATAGTCTAGATCCTCACTAATCCCAATGTCTTCATCAAGATCTATCAAGTAAGGATCGGCCAGGCCGGATAGTTGGGAGGCAGTATCAGTTCAGCATAATAACTTTTCTGAAATCCACCAAGCCAACATGACCATTCTAGACACCTCTCCCGGTAGTCGATCAATCAGTATAACGACATGGAATTACTGATAAATCATATTTATAGGTTCATCATGACGACTTATGACTATAAATATAAGTTACATAGAAAAGACTAGAGTGTAGCTTAACTTACAAAGGTTCTTCCCGAGAGAAGTTAGGAAATTGAAATGGCAGAGCTTCAGGGATCACCGGGCTTCGCCGAAGGCTAAAACTAAGGGAAATGGGCTAAAATCGAGAGAATTTTGAGAGAGAGAGAGAGAGGATGGGGAGTGAGGAAGCGAATGAGCATACAAATTTTATTTATAGCACAACTGCGTTTCGTGCCTAGTGTGTGTGTGCAACGCACACCTGAGACTTCACTCCTCCCGTTTTCTACCACGTGTCGCAAATTTGGTGGTACACGCCCCACCTTCTAGAAGGTGCGCGTCGTGAAACCCACATGTGTGTTGTTTCTCATAAGACTTCAGAAAATCATATCCTCTGTATATGAAATCCATTTTCAACGTTCTTTATATCCATGGAAAGCTCTTGACGAGATCTACAACTTTCATTTAGACTCCGTCGGCTAATTTTGACATTATTTTTAAAGCTATATCTTTAACAGATTTAGACTGTTAAAGTCCGCTAAAATTCATAACTTCCTCATATGGTATCCGTTCTCGACTGCCTTTATAATGATGGAACCTTATGGATGAGATTTTTAAATCTTGTTTAGATTGCTTTTCGTAACAATCAGCCAATTTCTACTTCTATTTCAGAGTCGTATACTGCTACGCTGAAACCTCTAAAAATCCTAACTTCCTCTCACGAAGTTAGATTGCGACGTTCTCTGTATATATGCTATCAGTTTAACAACTACTACGACTTTCGTTTAGATTACTAAGGCTAATAATCACCCTAACTCTGATTTGCTAATTACGATATCGTAGCCATCCCGGTTTGAACGTGAAACTTCAACGGGTCATAACTCATCCGTTATAAGTCCGTTCTGAGCGCTCCTTATACCTCCGTAATCCTTATTATGACAACTTCCTCTCACTCATAGAACATGGATAGGGTGGTTTGGGGGCAACATTTCATAAAACATGTTAACAATTTTACTTAACTTTATATGTCTAGTTAAATAATCATAAATTTCAATAATTATTCAAATTATTCAAACTTTTTAAGAAAATACAATCTCAAATATAAATCAATTGTCCGGGTAAATTTAAAATGTCTAAATTCTAAACAACTTGACTTTCATTTCGATATCCTTGTTAATAGTAAATATACTAATATAATGTATCTCAATACATAAAGTATAACAACATATAAATGTATCAATGTATGTATGTATTCTTTTATAAACAACATATATCGTTTAATGTATGTCAATTTATATGTTGCATAATTTTATAACACAAAATTCATAAATATAATATTAGGATAATTTTTAAGAATATAATATTGCATAGTTTTATAACATAAAACTTATACATATAATATTGGTTTCGTTTTTCGTTTTTTTATACCTTTTTCAGGGTTTTTTTTCCGTAGATTTCTTCATCAATAAATGCTGTTAAAATTTAACAAAAATATATAATTTGCTAAACCATAATACTAGAAGAAAGTTTGTTCACATTTAGTCATTGAACTTTTTTTAGAGGGGAACGAACTTTCAATTTTGTTCACATTTAGTCACTAAACTTTTTTTGTTATCTATTTGCCACTAAACTATTTAAACTGTTCACAATTTACCCTTATGACCGGTAACAACCGGTCATAATGGTAAAATATGAACAATTTCAATAGTTCTGTGGCAAATAGATAACGAAAAAAAGTTTAGTGACTAAATGTGAACAAAGTCAATAGTTCGTTACTCTTTCAAGTCATTATCCCATATATATATATATATATATATATATATATATATATATATATATATATATATATATATATATATATATATATATATATATATATATATATATTAATCATTATATTGTTTATTAGATAAAGATTAATAATATATAGTTCAGTACATATCGATGGAAGACAAAAGTGCAACAAGTTGCGCCGCTAGCCCTTTCTGGATGGCAAAACTAATTCTTTCGAAAACAACATATGTGGATCTAGGAGATATAACATTAGGGTTTAAATCTTGTTTAGATTGCTTTTCTTAATAATCAGCCAATTTCTACTTCGATTTCAAATCCGTATACTGCTATGCTGAAACTTCTAAAATTCCTAACTTCCTCTCACGAAGTCAGATTGCGACGTTTTCTCTCTCTCTATATATATATATATATATATATATATATATATATATATATATATATATATATATATATATATATATATATATATATATATATATATGCTATCAATTTAACAAATACTACGACTTTCATTTACATTACTAAGGCTAATAATCATCATAAATCCGATTTGCTGATTACGATATCGTAGCCCTCCGGAATCCTTATTATGACTACTTCCTCTCACTCATAGGCTATTCATCCTAATCTGTAATCTATTTAGACCCGAATTCTATCCCTAATTTTTACGTAGCTATAAACACAATGTATACAAACATATATATATATATATATATATATATATATATATATATATATATATATGTGTGTGTGTGTGTGTGTGTGTGTGTGTATGTGTGTGTGTGTGTGTATATATATATATATATATATATATATATATATATATATATATATATAAATTTTAATCGTTATATTGTTTATTAGATAAAGATTCATAATATATAGTTCAATACATATCGATGAAAGGCAAATGTTCAACGAGCTGCGCCACTAGCCCTTTCTGGATGGCAAAACTAATTCTTTTGAAAACAACATATGTAGATCTAGGAGATATAACATTAGAATTCATGACCCGTTGGACTCTGGTGAGGAGCTCCGCCACCTTTGGAGCGACACGCATCAAAGAGAATATCCCTAACCACATCATGTCGGTACTTGAAACCAGGGAGCTCTCTAAAATGAATCGTATGTTCCCCAAAAGTTTCCAAACATGCGTTGCGACAAACTGGGCATATCTCGTCAATTGGAACTGCTACTGTTAAAATGAATCGTATGTTCCCCAAAAGTGCATCTACAATATGCCATGATTTAATAGATTTAGACTGTTAAAGTCCACTAAAATTCATAACCTCCTCATATGGAATCCATTTTCGACTACCTTTATAACGATGGAACCCTATGGATGAGATTTTTAAATCTTGTTTAGATTGCTTTTCGTAACAATCAGCCAATTTCTACTTCGATTTCAAATCCGTATACTGCTACGCTGAAACTTCTAAAATTCCTAACTTCCACTCACGAAGTCAGATTGCGACGTTTTCTATATATATATATATATATATATATATATATATATATATATATATATATATATATATATATATATATATATATGCTATCAGTTTAACAAATACTATGACTTTCGTTTAGATTACTAAGGCTAGTAATCATCATAACTCCGATTTGCTGATTACGATACCGTAGCCCTCCGGAATCCTTATTATGACTAGTTCCTCTCACTCATAGGCTATTCATCCTAATCTGTAATCTATTTAGACCTGAATTCTATCCCTAATTTTTACGTAGCTATAAACACACAATGTATACAAACATTTATATACATATATATATATATATATATATGTGTGTGTGTGTGTGTGTGTGTATATATATATATATATATATATATATAACTTTTAATCGTCATATTGTTTATTAGATAAAGATTCATAATATATAGTTCAATACATATCGATGAAAGGCAAACGTTCAACAAGCTGCGCCACTAGCCCTTTCTGGATGGCAAAACTAATTCTTTTGAGAACAACATATGTGGATCTAGGAGATATAATATTAGAATTCATGACCCGTTGGACTCTGGTGAGGAGCTCTGCCGCCTCTGGAGCGAGAAAACCAAATGTATCACATGCAAAAGGTACAATCACATGTTGATTTTCTATACATGCCTTCTCGTGCTTTGCCAATTTGCATGCAGCGGATTTCAAAGCGGGATGCCCCGCTATAGAACCCTGCTCCTCAAACCGACAAGAGGAGAGACCCCAGTAAGATCCACACAAGCCTGCTTACCTCCTACCCATCCAAAGACCAAAATGTCATCCGGCCTGAGTGTCGATCTTCCATCATGCGGGTCCGTTAAAAAGTTCACTATTGCTTCTGTCTTTATAGAAATACCATCATGCGGACATGCATCAAAGAGAATATCCCTAACCACATCATGTCGGTACTTGAAACCAGGGAGCTCTCTAAAATGAACCGTATCTACCCCAAAAGTGTCTAAACATGCTTTGTGACAAACTGGGCATATTTCGTCAATTGGAACCGCTACCGTTAAAATGAATCGTATGTTCCCCGAAAGTGCATCTACAATATACCATGATTTATATATATACGAGGTATATCTACAAAGTACCATATTTATTTACAATGGGGTACATCCAGAAAGTATCGGATTTTAATAAATAAAACAATTGAATATAAACAAAGCTCATAACATACTAATAACATGAACAATTACTTCAGTATGTCAATTTAAAAGACAATTGTATACTTTCATTTTTACCATTAATTTCATATTGTGACAGTTCCACTTGAAAGTTAATGCAAACTATTTTCAAGTTAAGATAGTTATAAACTAGGGAAACTTACATTTTATAAATGACAAACAGAACAGTCGAGTCTAGTTCATTCAGTAGAAAGGGGGCCTATAATGCTAACTTTATGATTCCTTAGTGTATACATCAGGGATATATATTAATCGGATTTGAGAGGTAGTAGGATGTGTGCTTTCCGCTTCATTTCCTATTCCTTGTTTGGTTGTGGGCTTAGAGCAGATTCACCCAGTCTACTATCTATCCGATCTTAGGTACATATATGTTCCGTATAGACCGAGTAATCATAAGGGGTACCAGGTATGGGCCTGGTCATAGTATACAAATTCAATACACCGTTTTCTAGTACAAAACATACTTTTCAAATAGAACATTTGGTAGAGAAAACTAGAAACTAATCAGTAAAGGGTTTAATCCATTTTATTAAACCAATATAAACTTAAAGGATCTTAGGTGGTTAACTCTACAATACCTTAGTTTATACATCAGGGTTATATATAATTAATACCCGATAGGTAGTTGGATGTCTGCTTTCCGCCTCATTTCTTGTTCCTTGTTTGGTTGTGGGCTTAGGGCAGATTCACATAATTAACCATCTATTCGATATTACATTATATATAGCTTGTATAAACTAAGTGATTATAGAAGGAACCACTGTGGTTACCCTTTTTACTAAAAGAAATAAGGGTGTTCTTAAATAATCTTTTCATCAAATATAAAGGAACTATTACAATTAACTCCATGAGTACCAAGTGAATACACTAGGGTTATATACAACAATAATCTAACAAACAATGGGATGTGTGCTTTCCGCCTTACTTCATGTTCCTTGTTTGGTTGTGGGCTTAGGGCAGATACACACAATCGATTGTTTGTTTACTCTGGGTTTTTACATAACTTGTATCCATTTAGTACTCATACAAAGGATTGTAGAGTCATTTTTACTTATCTTTCATCAAAGAAGGAAATATAGAATTTTATGGAGGAACAGACGAACTTTTCTAAACAGAACTTGCAACTTACTACAACTTTCTTACAACTTTTTACATCACTAAAATCTTATGAACTCACCAGTTTAAATGTTGATCTACTCTTTCAAAATAACTTGTATTATCAGGAGACCAGTAGACATGTATGCGCACTGGGATTCAGAAGATGGAGCAGTATAGCTTCAAGTCTTGTTTTGTTATTTACTTTGTAGTCTATGTTATGTGACCACATACTTTGTAAACACTTTATTTCTAATGAAATGGTTGTTCATTACTTTCATTACTATGATGCATGTCTTTTGATACTAAACATGACGTCCTCCACCCCCGAACGTTTCCGCCGCTCCGGTTTTAGGGTGTGACAGATTGGTATCAGAGCATTGTTTATAATGAACTAAGTATATCAACAGATAAAAGATATACACCTATAAATACAATGGGGACCAAGTGCTCTGGATAATATTATATTTTAAGGATATAACAATACCTTATAAAAGTATCCATACGTGCTTATACATATATACATACTAGAACAAGTATCTCAAGAAGAACAAAACATAAGTATTTAAAGGTTGAACACTGCGGTCAAACGTGGACAGTTTTGTAATCACAGCTAGGATCAATATAGCCTGATCAACTATATTAATTCGAGATGTGACCGACATGTGTTTGGGAGTGATGTGGTGTTGCAACAGTATTAAAACTTACCTAACTCTATTCAAGGGAATTCTAGATCAGAACATACGGATAAGATACTATAGGAGTATTTCATGATACTATAACACGACAACAAGTTTAAAACATACCAAGTACATTACATTAAAATACTATAGGAGTATTTTAGGCACTATATAAATAACTTATGTGATAATATAAAGACCCTTACGGATAGATGTATAATTCTAGAGTGTATACTTCCAAGGTTTTATATAATTTACATTTTATAGACTTGGAATTTGTGATCTATGCTTCACTACATTTTCCTTGTTTGGTTGTGGTTTTGGAGTAGGATCACTTATTCAAAGGTCTATTTAATCTTAAGTTATATACAACTTGTATACATTGTGTAATTATAGGAGGACTCTGTAAGGATCACCCCCATAATGTTTCACTTAAATCTCATAGATTCTTTAGACACTTCCATTAAACCCGGATAAATACAACCACTTCCTCATAGCAGTCAACAGAAGAGTCCAGGAGGAACAAGAGCAGGTTCATGAGAAGTTTTCAAAGAAATATCAGTCGAAGTAACCAAAACATCTTATGCGTCACACTAATAAATAATAATCTTGTTTAACTTAATGAGTTAGTGGAGACACTGCTCACATTATGTGTTAGGATTATTTTATTTCGTGGAACTAGTAACAGTTATTCAGGTCATAGATATTCATTCGAGGATATCCATTTATGATTCATAAGTTTATTTGGTATAGACTCTTTTATGAATTGTTTCTAGAACCCTGTTGAAGCCAGGACCCGATACATTTAGAACTAGGATAACCTTGTCTTTCAGCTTTCGACTTATACCCACTGCTCTAGACTCACGAGATCATTCCTTGCCATGCAACAGATTCATGTCTTCGCAAGGAGGGAACCAACCAACAGGCGAAGCACCAATTCTACAAATAGACTCCGCTAATTTTTAGGATGCATTCACAGCTGCTGTGACAGCCGTTTTGGTACAGTTCAATACTAATAACATTAGCAGAAGCGGAAGCGGTGCCAGTTATACTAATCACAATACTAATCAAGGGAACCCGCGCGTGGCTACTAACAAGGAAACCCCAGACCACAAGCCTAAGAGCAAGAAGCGAAAATACTGGGACAGACAAAAGAATAACTCGACTCAAGGTTTTACCCAGAGGTGACAACCCGTGACTACCCCTGTGGTCACAACAACAGTCACAACATCAGGCACTTCATCTGCAACTACAACCTCCGTCAAGTGATATGTTGGGATTCTCCCAAGGTGTGACAAATGCACTTACCACCACCACATAGCTTGTCGAGTGATGCAGTGTACCAATTGCAACAGGAAAGGTCACCTTGCCAGTTTCTGTAGGACGCCGACACGTCTAATTTCCCAAGAAAACTAGGCCTATTACAAGTGCGGCAAATCTGGACACTTTAAGAGGGATTGCCCAACAGAGAGGAAAGACAAAGGAGCTCGTTTCTGTGGAGCTTCGAATCAGCACATCACTTCAACCACCGATGCCTGTATAGTACAGGTATGCCATGCATGTGGTGAAACGGAGCATGCCAAGAGAGACTGCCCAACAGAGGGAGGTAATGGAGGAAATGGAGGAATCTAACGACAATACATAAGGGAACAACGAGGAACCCCACTTTTGAAGTTTTGGTATGTTTTCGAAATAGTAATTACAAAAAAAAATTCTATTTATATAAGATTAGAACATGGGGAGAACACCTAAAAGTAATTATGATAACTCACTTATCGGAATAAGTCACAATATTCAAGAGAACTAAAAGATCCATTCAGAGAAGCTATGATGGCTTAGTATGTACATTAGGGTTGTGCATAACTAAGATTTTGTAGGCTTAGAGTGAGTGATTCTGCCTTAATTCATGTTCCTTGTTTAGTTATGGATTTGAGGCAGAGTTACTCAGTCGACTGTCTAATGCATGTTAATTATTTATGACTTGTGTATTCTGGTTGATCGTAGTGGTACCAAAGAGGATCGTAGTATAAGGTACCGACACTAGTTAACAAAGCACTTTCATTCTATGTACTCTCTCATCGCGGTACGATACGTAGAAGTGTTAACATCAAGGGGAAATCAAAAAGCACTAGAACGTTTACAAAGAGTACATTGTCGAGCACACTAGTGTCACATCATCGTATAACAAACTTTTCTTTCAAATAAGCCAAACTTTGTTCAATAAAGAGTCCGTTTCTATCATTCGTCATGAGTTGGCGTGGTCCTCACCATACTAAGTTCATATCTTTCTATCGCCTTGACCGTCAAATTCATGAAACCTTCATCATTCGTAACAACAGTCCAACCTAGACCTCGATATTTTCCTTCATATTCCAAACCTTGAAGTACTTGTGCAAAGAGTACTTTGCCTTCCGAAGCCTTGCCTTCGTATATCCAGCAGACTCTTCCGAAATACCACTCGTCCAGCAGACCAAGTTTGAGCACAGAGGTTAAGGACGAATACAGCCCACCTATCACCATCCAGTGTATACGTGAGGGTGGTATATGATTATGATTATGTACATTTAGTATGTGTGCTTCCGCCCTATCTCCTGTTCCTTGTTTGGTTGTGGACCTGGGGCAGAGTCGCACATCCGACCATCTTACTAATCGTAACTATATATGACTTGTATACACGAGGTAATGATAGACGGACCAACTATGAGTCCTATCATGAACAGTAGGGCAAAGTGTTAGGTCTACAAGTAGGTAATCTGCCAATCAGAGGAGCACAACCCCAGTAGTACTGCTAAAAAAGCTAATTTCGGGACGAAATTTCATCTAACGGGGGAATGATGTGACAACCCGAAAGGAGTTTTAAGTCCAACCATTCAACTCATCTGGGTGTCAAACTTATTTCTAATGAGTTCTAGTCTTGTTAAAGGTCATTCTAAGGAGTTTTAACCAAGTACACTTAAGGAATAAGTGTTAGAATGTACCTGCTAGAGACACTATGCAACATTCAAGCCTAAGAACCACCAAAAGGAGTTCACGGCCACAACACATGAGTTTACGGCCGTAAACTCAAGGTGGGCCGTAAACTCCACTTAAAGTCTCAATTCCTTCATTTTTCCTTCATTCTTACACTTTCAACTCAAGAAAACATCCATTCTCTCTTAAGTATCATCGAGATTTTCATTCCCGATCTTCCAAATAGTAAGTGATTCTTCCCTCTAGTTGATGTTATCCTTCTTACTCATGAATCATCCTTTGATTTCATCCATCGAAATCAACTTTTGGCTAGATCTTCAACTTTCACCAAGAACACACACTTGTTCTTGGTGGTCGTAATCTCCTCAAAGTCCCTCAAAAGTGTGAGTACTCCATTTATCATCTAGTTAGGCATGTTAATCACTAGTTTTTAGCCTTGAAATGTCATCAAACTCAACATCAATGAGAGTTTATGGCTAGGAGCATCTCCTTTGGCTATAAACCCTGGTATTTGTCATGTTTTGAGCCTTAAACACTTATAGACACTTGCTAACCATTAGAGCACTTTAACCTTTGAAACCCTTTGCCTTTATGACCCAAAATGAGATCATTTTGAAAATTTACAGCCATACACTTTTTAGTGTGGTCGTAAACACCTCAACACATCCTAAAAGGTTAGTTTTGCTCACCCTCTTGTAGAGAAATAGTCCGTTAAGCTTCCCTACCTTTCAAACACCCTCTTATGCACCTTTTACCATGAGTTTACGGCCCAAAGCTCCATGGCCGTAAACCCATGGCCGTAAACACCATTTCTTGGCCTTAAACATCCCTTAGATGAATCACATGTGATTCTAACACTTGGTCCAAGTGTTTCCTAGTCCCTAAGGGTGTTTCCTTGCATATAGTTGCTTATAAACACTATATTCATGCCAATACATTCCATATATGTCATTTAGGAAACGTTTGTGTCTCAGGACTTCGTTCGTGGAACTTCTCATCCTTACGCGCATATTCGTTTGAATCACCCACATAAGGTGAGTTCATACCCCTATAATGAATCTTTTAAACTATTTTAAATGCTTTTAAGCAAGGGAATACAAGTTTAAAACAATGATAATTGTGTAAATGTTTGCGATAAACATCTTTCAAAAGATTACTTATGTCTTTTATAAGTTATCAAAACATTTCAAAAACTCTTTTTAAGTTATGTTACTCTATAGTTAATAAAACTCTGTTTTTAAAGTACAATCATAACTTAGTAGATAAATGAGTGTTTTCAATAACAGTTCAAGTAAACATGCTAGTAAACTATAGTAGGTATAGTTTAGGGGTCAGTTCATACCAAATGCTAAATCATAATATGAAGAGAAACATGGCGGTAGATACAATACAACAGAGAGACGTACTATACACTATACAAAGAGAACATACTAAGATACTATAACAGAAGAGAAAATCATGATTTAATTTAATTATACTAAGGATTCCCATTAACCTAGGAAGGGAACGAATCACTAACTCATTGTTCTAAGAAAAAGGTGATAATAAAAGTAGTACAATGGTTATATATATGGTGCATCTACAATATGCCATGATTTGTATATATACAGGGCACATCTACAAAGTACTGGATTTATTTATAAAGGGGAACATCTACAAAGTACCGAATATTAATAAATAAAACAACTGAATATAAACCAAGCTCATAACATACTAATAACATGAACAAGGACTTTAGTATGTCAATTTCAAAGACAACTGTATACTTTCATTTTTCCCATTAATTTCATATTGTGACAGTTCCACTTGAAAGTTAATGCAAACTATTTTCGAGTTAAGATAGTTATAAACTAGGGAAAACTTACATTTTACAAACGACAAACAGAACAGTCGACTCTAGTACATTCAGTAGAAAGGGGGCCTATAATGCTAACTTTATGATTCCTTAGTGTATAAATCAGGGATATATATTAATCGGATTCGACATGTAGTAGGATGTGTGCTTTCCGCTTCATTTCCATTTCCTTGTTTGGTTGTGGGCTTAGAGCAGATTCACCCAGCCTACTATCTTTCCGATCTTAGCTACATATATGTTCCGTATACACCAAGTAATCATAAGGGGTACCAGGTATGGGCCAGGTCATAATATACATATTCAATACACCCTTTTGTAGTACAAAACATACTTTTCAAATAGAAAATTTGGTAGACAAAACAAGAAACTTACCAGTAAAGGGTTTAATCCGTTTTATAAAACCAGTATAAACTTAAAGGACCTTAGGTGGTTAACTCTATAATACCTTAGTTTATACATCAGGGTTATATATAATTAATACCTGATAGGTAGTTGGATGTGTAATTTCCGCCTTATTTCCTGTTCCTTGTTTGGTTGTGGGCTTAAGGCAGATTCACACAATTAACTATCTATTCGATATTAGTTTATATATAGCTAGTATAAACTAAGTGATTATAGAAGGAACCACTGTTATTACCATTTTTTACTAAAAGAAATAAGGGTTTTCTTAAAGAATCTTTTTATCAAATATAAAGGAACTATTAAAGTTAACTCCATGAGTACCAAGAGAATACGCCAGGGTTATATGCCATAATGATCTAACAAACAATGGGATGTGTGCTTTCCGCCTTACGTCCTGTTCCTCGTTTGGTTATGGGCTTAGGGCAAATATACACAGTCGATTGTTTGTTTACTCTGGGTTTTTATATAACTTGTATCCATTTAGTACTCATACAAAGGATTGTAGAGTCATTTTTACTTATCTTTCATCAAAACAGGAAATATAGGATTTTCTGGAGGAACATACGAACTTTTCTAAACAGAACTTGTAACTTATTACAACTTTCTTACAAATTCTTACATCACTAAAATCTTATGAACTCACCAGTTTAAATGTTGATCTACTCTTTCAAAATAACTTGTATTCTTAGGAAACCAGTAGACAGGTACGCGTACTTGGATTCAGAACATGGAGAAGTATAGATTCAAGTCTTGTTTTGTTATTTACTTTGTAGTCTATGTTATGTGAGCACATACTTTGTAAACACTTTCTTTCTAATGAAATGTTTATTCATTACATTGATTACTATGATGCATGTCTTGTAATACTAAACATGACGTCCTCCACCCGCGAATGTTTCCGCCGTTCTTGTTTTCGGGTGTGACACTATATAAAGTCTCGTTGCTTGCCCATATAAGAAATTCACCCACAAAAAAATAGAAGGGAACATCCTCCTAACCTCATGAAGCAAGGCTGATATATCCACCAAGTTAAAGGCATTCGATAAATCCACTGTAAGCATTGCAAGAGACCCATCAGTGTGGTGTTAACTCAACACCCTATTGGGACTGTGTAACACAACCTCAGTACCCTCGGACACTCCAACTCCGAACTGAAAATAATTAAGGTACTTGGCCATTTCTTTACCCATAACTTTCATGGAAACCTTGGAAACCAGACGTCTAGATATAGTGCCTACTGCAATTGGACGGATCTTGTTGCCAGGTTTAATCAGAGGCGTGAGAGGAGCGGATGCAACAAACTCTGCCAAAATGGATGGACATCTTCTCGCTAACCATAAATTAACCACTGAAGTGATAGCATGTATGTGATATGTGGCTATATCTACAGACACCCTGTAATAATCAAATAACCCTCTTTTATTAACCTAAAAAGATTACAATTGTTGACCCTAAACACTTCATCATCTTTATTAATGTCTAGTAGGAAACATGGGCGTTAGAATTCTCTCCCCTTAGGATGATTTCTTCTCGGAATCATCAAATAGATAAGGATAATGGCTCTTCATGTTTTCCTCTGTCTCCCAGGTGAGATTCAGCCCATTCGAATATTTCCATCGTACTAGCACTAATTTATCCATCTTCCGTCGTAACTTCTTTGTCTTATGGTTAACAATCTCCTCGAGCTCTTCAATCAGCCTCTTAGTCTCATCAATCCTTATCTTCGAGAGTGGAATTATATTGGGAACTTCTCCCGAGAACTTCCTCAAATAACACACATGGAAGGTGTTATACATTTCATCTAGCTTTGCTGGCAATTCCAACTTGTAAGCTTGATTTCCAACTCTTTGAAGCACTTTAAATGGTCCGATAAACCATGGACTTAGCTTCCCTCTCTTACCGAATGTTATAAGTCCCTTCCATGGCAAGACTTTAAGCAACACCAAATCTCCAACTTCGAATTTCATTCATCCTCCCTTCTTATTAGTATAGCTACTTTGAAGATCTTGAGTTTCTAAAACCCTTTTTCTAATGACCTTTAGCTTCTCAGCAACCTAATCAACTATATCTGGTCCCATAAACTGCTTTTCTTCAAACTTCAAGCCAACAAGATGGCATACAATACTTCTATCCATACAAGGGTTTACAAGGTGCCATCTTAATGCTTGAATGGTAACTATTATTATAGGAAAACTCTACTACGAGTATATGTTCATCCCAGTTACCTTGAAATTCTAGGGTACATGCTCTTAGCATATCTTCTAGAGTTTGAATTGTCCTTTCACTCTGACCATCAGTTTGTGGATGGTACGTTGTAGCCAAACACAAGTTCGTACCCATTCCTTCTTGTAGGCTTTTCCAAAACCTAGAAGTGAGACCACTGTCACGATCCGACACAATTGTTAAAGGAACATCATGAAATCTTACTATCTCCTTCACATAGACATCTACAAACTTATCCATAGGCCACTTCTCATTGGCTTATATGAAATGTCCACTCTTTACCAATTGATCTATAAATACCCAAATTATATTGTGACCTTTCTTTGTCCTAGGCAACTTACTCACAAAATCCATGATGACTTCTTCCCATTTATCCATGGGAACTGGTAAAGGTTCTAAATTCCCATAAGGTTTCTAGTGTTGCACTTTAAGTCTTGAGCAAGTCACACAGCCAACCACATACTTTGCAAAATCAAGCTTCATCGTCGGCCACTAATAGTAAGGTTTCAGATCCCTATACATCTTGGTACTTCCAAGAAGAATCGAGTACATGGTCTTGTGGGCTTCTTCCATGAGAAGATCCCTCATTCCTCCTCCCTTAAATACCCAAATCCTGTTTTGGAATATTTTCAACCCTTAACTGTTCATACCGAATTCTAAAGTTTTCCTAAACATTACTCCTTTCGGTTATCTCCTTCCAAATCTTCCTCCTAAGTTTTCCTAATGCTTTCTACAATTTTGGGACAATGTCTATTCTCAACTCTCTCGGCTTCTTTCTTTCCAAAATTTACCTTCCTGCTCAAAGCATCCGCTAGGACATTCTCTTTACCAGGTTGGTAAAGTATCTCATAGTCAAAGTCCTTGACTAAATCCAACCAACGTCACTATCTTATGTACAATTCCTTTTGATCAAAGAGATCCTGGAGAATCTTATGATTAATGTAAAGCTTACACTTTGTGCCATAAAGATAATGACTCTATCTCTTTAATGCAAATATTATCGTTGCCAACTCTAGATCATGAGTCGAGTAGTTCTTCTCATGCTCCTTCAGTTGTCGAGATGCATATGCCTATACTTTATCTCTTTGGGTCAGATGCCAACCTAACTCAACTCCATATGCATCACTATAAACTACGAAGTCTTTGATTCCGTTAAGTAAGGAAAAAATCTGTGCTTCACAAAAATTCTTCTTTAGCTTCTTGAAAGATTCTTCGTGCTTCTCGCTCCACGTATATGCAGCTCCTTTATGGGTCAAATCTGTTAAGGGAGTGGCTATCAAAGAAAACCCTTGGATAAACCTTCTATAATATCCAACTAATCCTAGAAAGCTACGAATCTCAGTGAGAATTTTTCCTCGTTCCCACTTCATTGTAGGTTCGATCTTTGCTGGGCTCAACCATTATTCCTTATTGGTTAACCATATGACCCAAGAAGTGGACTTCCCGAATCCAAAAATCACACTTGGTGAACTTTGCATATAACTTTTCTTTCTTCAGAACTTCTAAAAATTCTCTTAAGCGTTTGCCATGCTCTTGTTCGATCTTCGAATATACGATAATCTCATCAATGAACACTATTACAAATTTTTCGAGGAAAGGTTTACAAACACTATTCATCAAATCCATAAATGTTGCTGGAGCGTTGGTCAGTCCAAACGACATAACCAAAAAATCATAGTGTCCATTTCTCATTTTTAAAGAAATATTGTCTATACCCGACTCTCTCACCTTCAACTAATGATATCCAAACCTAATATCGATCTTCGAGAAACATCTCGCAACCTGCAGTTGATCGAACATGTCATCTATCCTAGGCAAAGAGTACATATTCTTTATCATCTCCTTATTCAGCTCTCTGTAGTCAATGCACATCCTCATGCTTCCTTGTTTCTTCTTTAGGAATATCGTCGGAGCTCCCTAGGGTGAAGAAGTAAGTCTAATGAAACCTTTGTCCAACAACTCTTGAAGCTGTATCATAAGCTCCTTCATCTCCGCCGTTGTTAGTCGGTAAGGTGCTTTGGCTATTGGCGTGGTTCATGGTAACAAGTTTATCCTAAATTCTACTTGTCTATCAGGGGGCAATCTAAGAAGATCTTCGGGAAAGACTTTTGTAAAGTCACACACAATAGGTATCGTCCCTATCTACTTCTTCTCTTTCTTTGCATCAATTATGAACGCTAGATATGACGTACAATCCCTTCGACAAACATTTCCTGGCTTTCATCAGGGAGATGATTTTAGAATTTACTCTACGTTTGTCCCCGTACACCATAAATGGTTCTCTTCCAGACGGTTTGATCACTACGATCTTCTGTCTACACTTGCTGTTGGCATCGTTTGCACTAAGCCAATCCATGCCTAACATTATGTCGAAGCCGTTTAATTCAATGGGCAACATTTTTTTTCGGAATATATTTCCATTTAAGTTGATGACGATATTCCTAATTCATTCACAAATAGGTATGAATTTTCCACTAGCTACCTCTACTAATTGAGCATATCTAGTCTATCTACAAGTAATGCTAGTCTTTTGAAGCGACATCTGCTTCCTCCCTTGATGCTTCCAGTGTCATCTAGAATGCTTTTGCCTTAGGCCTTGGTGACATATTAGGCTTTGTAGCCTCCTTCTTCTTTGGGAAATCTTTTGCGATATGCCCCTTTTCATTACATCTGTAACACACCTTCTTGTTAGATGTACATTTGTTGGTATAATGACGCGTCCTTCTGCACTTGAAACAGGTAAACTCTTCGCAACACTTCCCAGAGTGCTTCTTCTTGCACTTCTCACACCATTTTGCTTCACCTCCTCATCCTCCAAACTTCTTCGAACCAGACTTCAAGAAGCAACTTTTCTTGTTGGACCTTGATGATCTATCAAATTTCCTCTTCTCTCCTACTTCAGCTCTCTCCTGACCCTTCTCCCTGAACTGGGTCTCAACATTCTTAGCTGCCCATATAGCGGCTTTCAAGGTTGTTGTTGGTTTTACCATTAGACCAATGTCTGCTGGATATGCATTAGCAAAATTGTTTACCTTGGAGAGTTCAAATGGAACTAAATAAGGAACAAGCTTCATTTCCCTCGTGAAACACGCAACATACTCGCTGACGCAGATCCTTCCCTTCTTTAGATTTTGGAACTCGTTGTTGAGCTATAGAAGATCGTGCTTAGAGCACCACTGATTTTCAGTTACACCAAAAAGTATTCCCAAAGAATCTTAATAGCTTCTCCTTTGGGCATGGTATCAGCTAGAGGCTTCAACCAGCTTAATACCCAATTCTTCAACAGTGTAACAGCGAGAACGGTATTGTGCTTGTTGATGCAGTCGCAACTTTCAAACAACGTCTCCATCTCGGAGATCCAATCCATGACTTCCACCGATGTTGGGCTTCCAGAAAGACTTGGTGGTTTGGATGCTATGAAATCCTTGTACTTGCAACCACGTCCATGATCTCCTTCATTTAGTTGGTTCCTTATAACCACATGAGGTTCCACACGACTGATAGTTCTACTGTAGTTCCCTTCTTCTGACTGTTCCTCTTCCAACAGTGGTATAAGAGCCATGGGTAGTTTTCTATTATACTTGATGTTATTATTGGTTTTCAAAGTGAAAAAATTTGTTTTTTGTGTTATCTGGACAGTGGAATCGCTGAGTCCGCTGGGGAACTTGCCGAGTTCACCTTTTAATTAAACCAACTCGCCAAGTCCATTCATGCACTCGACGAGTTGGTGCCCCCTAACAACAGATTTTTGAGTTTTTTGGCTTGTTTTGGATTAGGATCATTACCACAAAATGTTTTTGTTCATAAAATTTGATTTTGATGCTATGGTAATTATTATCCTCATCCAAAAACAAGATATTTTTCAATGTTTCAAGATTTGTATTAGTTTATATGATTACCTAAATTCTTGAAAATTATTGATGTCAATTATCTTTACTTATGAGTTTAATCTAGATCATAGATAATTATTTGATTATTGTGTTAATTAGAATATTTGATCTTAATGGGTTTTTTTATGAAATCCATAACTTGTCCTCAACTTATAGAATATGAAGAGTTTTTCCTTTTAAAAGAGTAATTAAAGCTCATAGGTTATGAAAAATGGAAGAGTCTAATTTTTAGTGGTGTTAATGTCTTCCATAACTTGCCCTCAAGTTATGAAACTTGAAAACTTTTCAAGAAAAACCTTATTAAACTCATAAGTTTTGGATTCCAAAACTTTTTGAATAGTTCAAAACTTTCCCTCAAGTTTTGGAATTTGTAAATGTAAAAGTCTAACTTTTGAAACATTTAATTCCATACCCTAGAATTTTAAAGTTTAAAATTCTACCCTTATACTATTATAATATTATAGGTTTAACATTTGTATATATGTATAAGAACAAAATCAGTCTTACCGTTAGTAGGCCTCATTCATGGAGCCAGTCTATAATGGGGGTATAAGGTTACTGCCTATAAAATGGTAGTTTAATTTGTGTCCACTCTCACCCACCGCTTCCTTGATTGGTGGAGGGTCGTTAGTTGAACGGGTACGATAATTCTCCCTTCATTAAAAGTATAATGATAAATATAAAGTAACTAAACTTTTACTAAATTCCCAATCTTAGTTACTTTAGGAAAAATGTGAATATGGTGCTAACCCATGAAATTGCACTTTACACCTTGTTAAGTCGTTAGTGGAGTATGTGTGGTTAACTAGCACACAAATCTGGGACTGACAATGTATGGCAAAAGCTAGTTGGATGTTAATCATTGATCGGTGGAGCGTGTGTGGTTAACTGACACATTGATTAGATGGTTGTAGCATTGGGTGTACCAAGCTAATTTGCATGGTTATTCACACCTTGTTTGTGATCCTCGGCATCACAATCACAAACTTGAAGGGCACAATTGAGACTAAACATGCCATTGAAAAGTTCAATGAATCTCAAAAGATCTAGGACTTTCAATTCACTTAAAACCTAAAATTGTTTTTCATTTTTCGTGGTGGAAATTGGTAAATCCTCATTTACCTACCTTCAAAAATTTTGCAAATTGGATTACGACATCCCCTTCCAATTTGTTAAATATTGTGTTGGGTCCTAACCTTAATATTTCAAATTGGGTGTTATATTTAGGAATTAAATCAACTAAACTTGAATTTCTCCCTCATAGATGTCTAGTTATGACAACAATGGTCTTCCTTATCCTTTTGGATAAAGCTTTCCTAATGAAGATGATATCCCACATGGCGATCAAGGTGAAAGATTAATCCCTTTGTCGTACATTAATGGGACTCGAAATCATACTTCACTTCCTCTACGTCCTCCAATTATTCTCCCTAACCCACAAGTTTAAAGACTTGAAAGTTCAAGGTCACTCAAGCCCTTTTGGCAAGCAAACACAAAGATGGATAGTCTGTGTGCACTCACGTCTTGGAGATAAAGTCACTTATTGACGGGCTGGGAGAGTTGGGTGTCAAAGTCTCAAGGAAGTTGACTGTTGACTAGGTTCTTCAATCACTTTCCAAGTCATATAGTGAGTTCATTAAGGACTACTATGTGACAGACCACGACATGACCCTTAATGATCTTACCTAATTGCTTGTTGCTGCTGAATCAGTAATGATTTGGAGCACTGGTAAAGAAAATTTGATTGGAAGATCTACTTTCCAAACTTACATGGACATTGACAACGGAAACATTGGAAGGCCAGAAAAATATTCTCTTCCCAATGGAAATGGATCGGCCATAGTCAACCCAGTTAACGAAATGGTAAAGGGAAAGGCTAAGTCTGAGATAGTCTCGTGTACCATTACTAAAGAGTCCATATGTTTCTATTGCCAAAAGAAGGGGCATTGGTTTCAAAGCTACCCTATTTACCTGAAAGTTCACTAGGATGGTAAAAGTCAATAAATTTGACTACGCTTTAGGTAAAGTCCACTATCTAACTCTATTAATTTCCTATTTGGAGATTCTTATTACATGATGTGACTACGTTGCATTTTGATGTTTTGTAGAATCGAAGTAAAGAAAGGAATCTTAAAGGAAGAATAAGCTAATTCGGATCGTGAAGAGATGGATTTCGATCGCATGATCTGAAGATCAGAATTTTGAGCTTCTGTTAAGAGTTATGATAGATTGCTTTAGGAATGGATAACGACATAGTTTTCATAAGTATTTACATTGTAAGAATAAGTTTTTCTACAATTCTAAAATAAAAAGAAAATTTTATATTTTATTTATTTTAAGTATCCTTACAATGGGATTTATGAAAATTGTTGTTTATATGATTCCATTAATAGCAATATTGGAAAATGGATTTGATTTTTTTTGTTTGTGGTAGTGTCGAGAATTTGCTGAATAAGGAAAGATTCTCATCACCCAAGCTTCCATTGGATAGAAACTTGGAATCATGCAACTTGTGTGATGAATGAGAATTTTCATCTTTCGGTAATTAAGACTAATTCCTTGTTCACATGTATATGTGAGTCAAGTGAAGGACTAGGGGATCGTATATACTTGATTGTGCACTGGTTAAGTCCACCACAAAGATCGATAAGACTATTCATCATAATTTACTAAAGTTTAGTAAATATGGTTATGCTTACAAGTTTAAGTGTAATTCTGAAACATTGGAAAAGTTTCAATGTATGGCAGGATGAATGAGAAGAATCAAATTAGGCAGAAAGATAAAAGTTTCTTCAATCTGAAAAGATGGCATAGTACCTCAGTATCATGTTTTATTATCATCTTCAAGATTATGGAAAGCCATATCATAATTGATCCTCCAAGGACATCTTGGTGTATTTGTTTGGCTAAGAAGAGGAATCATGAATCGTTGAAATGGTTAAAACAAGAAGCTGAGTCATACTTCGTTCCAAAACAAGTCTTAGAGTCACACTCCAAGATTGTAACTCGAGTGACATAATCTTAACAAAGGTTTATAACACTTGTCAAATGTAGAGTAAAATGCTTTCTACTCTTGTACATTTGAAATTGGTAAGTTGTGATGTTTTGGATAAAACAAAGACCAACTAAGACCAATAGTGTGAAGTGTTTTTCTTGATAAGACTCTCCACTAACTCTTGAATAATTGTTTGTCAAGGAATAGTTCTTGACAAGAGAATCTCTTATGTCATGCAGTCAGTGGGAGTCTTAATGATCTTGAAAAGGTTCTTAAGAACTAATCAAGAATAAAACATGTTGTTTACCACTAGCACATGACTTGAGGTTTGTTGTAACACCTAGTTTTGAAAGTGTTCGGTTGTGTCTTCGGAGGCCAAGGATATAAGCGTAATCTGACGATTCGGTCTTTTATAGGTCTCGAGTTTTATTCAAAAAGTTTGAAGGCTTGGGGTATAGCTAGGAGCATATGGCTTCATGCCCACCTTTTCGTGGACATAAAGTTCGTCGGAAATGGACTTAGAACGAAGGAGTTATAGTATTTCAAAGTTGTTGGCAGAATTGGTCCCTGATTGGAAAAGTTTTCATTTCAGCCCAAGCATGCAAGGTGGCAACCATGTGAGTACACCCAACCTAAGTTGGGGTACGCCCAACGTAGTGTTGGATAAGGAATCGCGGGTGCTTAAGACGTACGCCCAGCATACGGGGATTACGCCCAACATACATCTAGGATCCCCAAAACCCTAATTTTTAGGGTTGGCTCACTATTTAAAGCACCTTAAGTCTGAGGGGGTGCGCCTCCCTTTCATTCTCAGAGCCTTAAACCCTAATTTCGAGTGGTAGCTTCATCCAAGAGTGTTGTGAGCTTTGTGGGTGCATTTTGGGTGGTTTTTGGGTGCATTTCAAGAAGTTGGAACTTGTTGCAAAGATGGGAATCAAGGATGAGCTTGTGGATCTAGCATTTAGGACTTATTCTCAGCTTGATGAAGGTATAAAGCTTTGATCTTGATCATTTATCTCTTAGATCTACCATTGTGAGTTTTAGTTCATGTTGGTCCCAATGATGGAACTTTATGGTTCAAATCTGATTCTTAGGCTTTGAGTTACCACTCTCAGTGTTAAATGAGTCCCTAAGGCAGAAAGTTTCCATCTTGGAGGTCTTAAGGGGTTCATGCATGATTTAAAACCATTTCCATGGAAGTAGATTATCATTTTTGGTGTTTGAGCTTATGTGGGTCTTGCAAAGCCATTAAGTAAGAAACTTTATGGTTTAAGACGTTGAAGAGGAGTTGGATCTGTAATTATAGCTTCTGGAGTAGAGTATTAAGCACTTAATGGAAAAGTGGCTTAATAGAGGAGTACGTTGGGCGTACATGCAGGTACGCGCAACGTACACTCTATTCAACCAATACGTTTAGCGTACAGAAGAGTACATCCCGTGTAATCATCAGTTATGGGTTTGGCGTGTTTTGGGCCTCGGGTTGGGCCAAGCAATGGACCTTGTGTTTTGGGGACTTGTTGGGCCATCAGGTTTTGGTATTGATATTTATTTGTAGAGGCCCATTATGGTTTTGAGCCCAATTTGGAAATTGAGCCATTAAGGGATTTATGGACATTATCGTGTAAGGCTTTTGTTTTTGGTTAGGCCTTAGTTTTGGATCATACTGGGCCAGGGGTAGAAGTGTCATTTTACCCCATGCATGGATTAAGGATTATGATATGGGAACCAATTTCTAACTGTGTATATTGCTTGGTAGTGACAGCTCGAGAAGCTGGCGGAGCAACAACTAAGGAATTCACACGGGACTTCAATAGTTCCAGGTGAGTCTTCAGACCATATCAATGGGTCTAAGGCACCAAGGTCGACCCATTTTATGAGATGCGGATTGTTGATTGAATATGTGATATGATAGTATGGTATTTGCATGGAAGACCATGTGGGGGTTCCCGTGGCATTTGGTATAAGACCTTGGAGGGTTTCCATGGCGTCTTAGTATATCTGCTTTTATAGTAAGAAGAACTTGTGGGGGTTCCCAACGCAGGAAGACCTTATGGGGTTCCCATGACAGGAAGACCTTGTGGGGGTTCCCATGGCAGATACGACCACGTGGGGGTTCCCGTTGTAACACTCATAAAAATTGTACCAATTTAAAATGTTTTAATTTCCTTCAAAAGCCATTAAGCTATTACAAATTGTTTTCAAAAGAGTTTAAACATCAGAGTATCCCCAGAACCAAATCACAAAATCATGAAGTATGAGGAGCGGGACGATCACGCCGTCGCCTTGCCACGATCTCCTAAAGTACCTGAAACAAAAAACTGAACTGTAAGCCCGAAAGCTTAGTGAGTTACCCCCAAAATACCAACCACACATAACCATACTCATAACATATCATAAAATAGAACAGCCATGTATATCGGGTCTACAGTGTGACTGGTCCGCCCGCACCAGGCCTTCAGTCCACCTGGTTCACCGTCCAAGTCTAGCCATGTACATCGAGTCTACAGTGTGATTGGTCCTCCCGCACCGGGCCTTCAATCCACTTGGTCCACTCTTTGAGTCTACAGTATGACTGGTCTGCCCGCACCGGGCCTTCAGTCGGCCATGTCCACTCTCTGAGCCTCAGCACATCTGGTCCGCCCTCTTTGGGCCTTCATCCTATCCGGACCGCTCACTGGGCCTTCGGGATATCCGGTCCGCCCTGGGTATGTTGTCCTACAGCACAAAGCAGGACCCGCCTCAACCTAACCCCAGTCAAACAACAATGTGCACATAATACAATTAATGACATAACAACCCTTAACCAGATAGACAGTCTAACAGATCTCATAGCATATCAACATCCTAACCAGGATTCCGACCTAACCGGTCACTAGCAGAACATTACCCTATATACCGGGGTATCGACCTTAACCAGGTCACCAACATAATACTATCATAAATACCAGGATGCGGATATAGCAAATCAATAACATATCAACAAATACTTGGATTCCTATCCGATAGAGGGCCGGCCTTGGTGCCATAGACCCTGTTGATATAGTGAGGATAACTCACCTTGCAACTGCCAAATCGAACCACGAAAACACTGACCCGAAGCACTGCTCCAAACTCCAACACCTGATGCCATCAATGGAGCAAGACATAAATAATGAAAATACCATAACACCCCTGAAGGTCAAACAAGTCAAAGTCAAAGTCCTGGCCAAAGTCAACCTTCCTGATTGACTCTACTCGTCGAGTCAACCCATCGACTCGCCAAGTTCTCGTACTCAGAAAACTCTCATAGTATGACTTAACTCGCCAAGTCGCCCCAAGACTCGTCGAGTCCAACGATCTCTGAGTCCCATCCTGCCACCCTCACTGAGTCGCCAACCGACTCACTAATCCCAAACTTAAACTAAAGAGGTTGGGGTTCTACGTTATGACTCGCCGAATCCAAGAACAGAATCGTTGAGTCCATGACAATCTTCATAAGACTCACCGAGTTGTTCTTCAACTCGTCGAGTCCAAGCTTATCATCATATGACTCGTCGAACCACCCATATGACTCGCCGAGTTACTATGCGACTCAAAGTCTGATCCATAGCCCGACTCGCCGAGTCATCTCCCAGACTCGCCGAGTCCATACGTGCATTCCCATAATCTCGAGTCACAGAGCTACTCCTTTGCTCCAATCAATAGATCTGGGTCTCTAGAGTCCATTAGCAACATAAGGTTGCTACCTTTACGTGCTCCATGTCCCATAGTACCAAAAACCAAGCTAGAAAGGAGCTTAACTCATGGTGAATGGCTTTTGCATAGCAACTAAAAGGGTTGTCTGCATCTTTGATCCAAATAGAGCTTAGATATGGAGTTTCAACTCCAGATCTAACTTATACACCAAGACCTTATCACAACATCTCCAAAAAACCCTAAAACTCCATGAAAGATGGATCTAGAAAGGAGAAGGCCAAGGATAACGATGCATTACCTCCAACACGAACTCCTTCTGAAGAATAATCTGAATTTCCACAAATCTCCTTGATCCAATCTTCTTGATCTTCAAGATTTCTTCACCAAATCACTTATCTTAGTTCCAAATTGCTTCCAAGGGATCTCACTCATGATTCTAGGGTTTCTGGATCTCAAAGGGGGATAAGGGAGCTGAGGGGAGGACATTAAGTCCTTTAAATAGGGTGCAACCCCGAAAATTAGGGTTTTTCCCTGTCCAGCATTGACTCGTCGAGTCCAGCCGCCGACTCGCCGATTCAGGCCACTTAACCACGTGCCCGGCACCCACTTCTACTCGACGAGTCAAGAGACCTACTCGCCGAGTCCCTTCCTTTATTTTCCCTTAGCACCCTTCAACTTTTCGCTTCTGAACTTGGGATGTTACAACTTCCCTCCCCCCCCCCCCACTTAAATTAGGATTCGTCCTCGAAACCTACGGCAACACAAACTTCCGGATGATACTCCCATAATGCATCCACTGATCTCAAACCGGCCCAGATTCCTTCAAACACTGCTATCGAATCCCTAAAATCCATTTCTTCCCTTGCAGGGTCCTGATAACTGCTTTAAGCCGGCCACCGACTTCTTTTCTATGATGACAACACTCATCAACTAAGTGCCACCTGAAGACACTACCATACTTCTGACTTACGCCTTCATTTGCCGCCTGCGAAAACTAGATACCATTATAAACCACCGGGTCCTAACCTTGTATTAACCCGTTATCCTTCGCCCAACTGGCGCTAGTTCTCTTAACTTGCACCGATGGAAACTCATCCCGTTTCCTCCCTGAATCAAATCCCTTACCACGCTGACATGATAGAACATTTCACAGCTTTCGAGCAACCCTCCTGAACACCCAGCTATAACGTTCATACACATCGTACCTGGCCCAATCAGCCTCAGGCTAGAAAACCAGGAACGCCTACGATGATCTAGCCACCCTTAGGATGGAACGCCACCACATACATAACTCATGACCACAACCATAATTCGAAACCCAAGGATCTACCCTTGCATCACTTCCGAGCTCCCCTGACTCAGCGTCAGAGCTAACCATTCCACAACCTCAACGAGCATCCAAACAGTATGTGCTTCCCTACATCTGGTACAATCTCAGTGTTTACTATCAATAACTGAAGTACTTTCAGTCATCCATTTACTCTATTGCCTTCCTTTCAGAGGACCCATACTCATTCCCGGAGCTACATACCTTTCCTTTCCAGGAAGTTTACTCAACAACACTTACCACACCTTTAAGTGTCACTGTGCTAGACTCCACTCTACATTATCCATGTAGAGCAATTGCTATCCTCGAACTCCCATATACTCCAAATCTCATCACATAACTAACAAGGCTTGTGCACGGCCTCCAGCCAACCCATCTTCATGATCAATTCTTCGGGCCAAACCTCATCGATTGCTATTGCATGGCGACATATTCACTCATTCTCTGCATACAGATCCACTAATATATACAGAGTCTTCAGCATGACTGGACCGCGTTTCCAGGCCTTCAGGCTATCTGGACCACTCTCAGAACCTTCAGCATGTCTGGACCATTCTCCGAGCCTTCGACCTGACTGGTACGCCCATCGGCCTTCAGTCTATCCGAACCACCCAAAACTGTCGTACATCACCTTGAACCATTCTTCTCGGGAATCTTTCCCATGCAATCTGTTCTAGACCTCTAGGGGTTCCGAACTCCAGATCGATTCCCTGAACTTTCCCACGGCCTAAACCTAGGCCTCACATCGACCAACTACCTTATCCGAAACCATGGTCTGTTCCCTGCCCACGTGTCCATCGCCTACTCCAATCATACCACATTCTCAGCTAATGACACTGATGAATCCAAATAGCTAACCAACCCTGGATACTTGCTGTTTTACCAGAGAATTTTCCAATTATCCCCCACTTAGCGCACTAACTACTAACTACCAATGACAAAACTGACACGGCTCAATTGACCCCACTAGGTATCGACCCCTTCTCCATGAACTGATTCCCTCTGGAGTGAGCAACCTCTACCGAACAACTCTCCCGTCATCGCATGTCCCAAACTCTAAGGAAGTCTGAATCCCAACTGAACACTTCTCACATCGCAAGTGCCATACCCAGCAAAGATATCATATATCCTACCTTCCGATCATCTATCATCTTGGATGCTAACCAACTACAACTCCTAACTACTAAGATCCTCAATCATACTATGAATCATGTGAAAAAGAAGATGAATAGATTTACAATACCACACAATCAACAAGATGACAACATATCAAAATGGAAACATACCCGCAGCTGCATCTGGCTCTGCCCTGACCTCCTCTGCTGTAAGCTGGAATGTGCATCACTGAACCCTCGGAGGCTCTGCTCCACCCTGACCCCCGCCAGTAATCCTCAAATTGGTCGGTGCTGGAGCCTACACCGGTCTTGCAAGAAGTTGTGGACAGTTGACCCTTAAGTGTCCAGCCTGATGGCAATGATAACAAATCCTCATATCCTGAACCGGGGCTGACTGACGGCAACCCCTAACAAAATGCCCCTCTCTCCCGCACTTACAACACGCACCACCGGACCTATAAACTCCGGTATGACCCTTCCCACACTCCTCACAAGTGCGGCAACTCTGACCTCCCAACCTAGAAACAACGGTCTTGGACCGTTTCAGCGCCGGCTGCGACTGGACCGGGGCCTGCCTCTTCTCTCGTAATTGTAACTCAATCTCCAACTCACGCCCCCTGGCGGCCTCCTGCAACTCCAACAAGGTATCACATATCTGCGTGGACACAAACTTTTGGATATCCCTCTTGAGCATACTCAGATATCGGGACATTTGAGCCTGCTCCGAAGCAAACTCAGTGCAGAACATTGCCCTCTCCGTGAACATCCTGGTGATTTCCGTCACCGAATCTGAATCCTGATTCAGCTCCAAGAACTCCTGTGCCAAACTCTCTCTCTCTCTCAACCTGCGGAACATAACAAGTACTGAACATTTCCCGGAACTGATCCCACGTAACCGCAGCCCACTACGCATCAGAATAAGATCTTGTAGTCAACCTCCACCAATCCTTTGGTCCGAGCCTCAAAAGGTTTAGACTACACCTCACTCTCTGATCCGTAGGGCATGAACACGTGAAGAAACAACCCTCCACACCTGACAACCATCTCATAGCAATGATAGGATGTTGAACTCCATCAAAGGTAGGGGCTTCGTATTATCGAAGTCCCGATACTGAAAACCTCGACTGGTTCCTCCCCCTGCCGCAACTACAACCGCTGAAGCTGCCGCAGCAGCCGTCTCCGCAAGAGCTGCATAGCGCTCATCAAAGTACTCAACCATGACGGTCTTTATCGACCCAAACATCTCTGGCAACTCTGCCCGGAACATAGCAGCAACCTCATCATGCAGGATCTCACGAATCCTGGCATCTAACTCATCCATACTCATCTGACCAATGGCCTCGGGTGGTACTGGTCCATCCTGACCACCCTCTCCTAATCCTGATCCTGAACTGGATCCTGCCCCGAAACGTCTCGTAATCGCCATACTGCAATACACCAACAAGACCCTTAGACACATCACATACCCACCCGGGGAGCTATCTCATAACCGAGACCCTAGAGAGTTGTGACTTCCTTGATACATGTATGGGTCTTGTGCTTTCAGTAGTACGGGCCCATAATACCTTCCACACCTACCCATATTTGTCTCAAGTATCATCACAACACCCTAACCATATACACACACAGCGAGCACTCAATCCTCACTCCTAGAGGAAAGCTAAATATCTCATATAAGGGAAACCCTAGGCTAGTGGGCATCACATAATCAGGCAACTCTATCATGCAATTCATGAAGATCCCTAGCCTAGTACTAGCATGCTGTTCTAACATATCACATAATCAAATACCTTGTATGGTATTTTGGGGTCAACTTACTGGCTCCGACTGATCATCCACTCCGCCCCCTCTTTTACTCATTTTGAAAATCATTTTGAAAATCCCCTTGATTTGGGACTGGAGTCACACGAATGTTCCACCAACTCACTCAAACTAAGGTTCTGATACCAACTTGTAACACTCATAAAAATTGCACCAATTGAAAACGTTTTAATTTCCTTCAAAAGCCATTAAACTATTACAACTTGTTTTCAAAAGAGATTAAACATCAGAGTATCCCCATAAACAAATCAAAAAATCATGAAGTATGAGGAGCGGTATGATCACGCCTTCGCCTTACCACGATCTCCTGAAGTGCCTGAAACAAAACACTGAATTTCAAGCCCGAAAGCTTAGTGAGTTACCCCAAAAATACCAACCACACATAACCATACTCATAACATATCATAAAATAGAACAGCCATGCATATCGGGTCTACAGTGTGACTGGTCCGCCCGCACCAGGCCTTCAGTCCACTTGGTCCACCCTCCGAATCTAGCCATGTACATCGAGTCTACAGTGTGATTGGTCCGCCCGCACCGGGCCTTCAATCCACCTGGTCCACTCTCTGAGTCTACAGTATGACTGGTCTGCCCGCACCGGGCCTTCAGTCGGCCATGTCCACTCTCTGAGCCTCGGCACATCTGGTCCACCCTCTTTGGGCCTTCAGCCTATCCAGACCGCTCACTGGGCCTTCGGGATATCCAGTCCACCCTGGGTATGTTGTCCTACAACACAAAGAAGGACCTGCCTCAACCTAACCCCAGTCAAACAGGTCAAAGTCAAAGTCCTGGCCAAAGTCAACCTTCCTGATTGACTCTACTCGTTGAGTCAACCCGTCGACTCGCCGAATTCTCGTACTCAGAAAACTCTCATAGTATGACTTAACTCACCGAGTCACCCCAAGACTCGTCGAGTCCAACGATCTCTGAGTCCCATCTTGCCCAACTCACTGAGTCATCAACCGACTCACTAATCCAAAACTTGAACTAAAAGAGGTTGGGGTTCTACATCATGACTCGCCGAATCCAAGAACAGACTCGCCGAGTCCACGACAATCTTCATCAGACTCACCGAGTTGTTCTTCAACTCGTCGAGTCCAAGCTTATCATCATATGACTCGTCGAGCCACCCATGTGACTCTCCGTGTTACTACGCAACTCAAAGTTTGATCCCTAGCCCGACTCGCCGAGTCATCTCCCAGACTCACCGAGTCCATACCTGCATTCTCATAATCTCGAGTCACAGAGCTACTCCTTTGCTCCAATCAATAGATCTGGGTCTTTAGAATCCGTTAGCAACATAAATTTACAACCTTTATGTGCTCCATGTCCCATAGTACCAAAAACCAAGCTAGAAAGGAACTTAACTCATGGTGAATGGCTTTTGCATAGCAACTAAAAGGGCTTTCTGCATCTTTGATCCAAATAGAGCTTAGATCTGGAGTTTCAACTCCAGATCTAACTTATACACCAAGATCTTATCACAACATCTCCAAACAAACCCTGAAACTCCATGAAAGATGGATCTAGAAAGGAGAAGGCCAGGGATAACGATTCATTACCTCCAAAACGACCTCCTTCTAAAGAGTAATCTGAATCTCCACAAATCTCCTTGATCCAATCTTCTTGATCTTCAAGATCTCTTCACCAAATCACTTATCTAAGCTCCAAATTTCTTCCAAGGGCTCTCACTCACGATTCTAGGGTTTCTGGATCTCAAAGGGGGATAAGGGAGCTGAGGGGAGGACATTAAGTGCTTTAAATAGGGTGCAACCCCGAAGATTAGGGTGTTTCGTCGTCCAGCATTGACTCGTCGAGTCCAGCGCCGACTCACCGAGTCATGCCACTTAACCACGTGCCCGACACCCGCTTCGACTCAACGAGTCAAGAGACCTACTCGCTGAGTCCCTTCCTTTATTTTCACTTAGCACCCTTCAACTTCTCGCTTCTGAACTTGGGATGTTACACCCATGACATTAGGTGTAAGACCTGGGAGGGTTTCAAGGGCTTCCCTATATGTTTATATGCATGGCTTGTGTAGTTGATATGATTTACGTGATTATGTGAATAAGACCTTTGAGGGTTTCCATGGCATCTTTATATGTGTATATGCATGCTTATGTGATTGTTATGGTTTATGTAGCTGTTATAACTGATCTGGATTATGTGGTTATATGGATTATGTGGGGTATGTTGTGGGGAACTCACTAAGCTTTGTGTTTACAATTTACAGTTTTGGTTTCAGGTATCATTGATTTGGAAAGAAGAGCTTGGATTGATCATAGTGCACACATGTATGATTTTCGCAATGAATGATTTTGGGATGAACTCTGATAAATGTTTTACTTAATGATGATTTGAAATGTTTGAAATAAATGGTAACAATGTTTTAGCTATATTAAAAATGAAATTTTCACCCTTGATTTTTGGGTCGTTACATTTGTAACCTATCGTGTTGACATATTCTTCTTTCTGTGCTCATTCCAGTTAAAAGTTGACTATGCATGTGAGTTCTATGAGTTCTTAATTGTTTGCATAAAAACTTGGAAGACATGGTAGGCCCTTGTGCTGCCAGGTGGCAAGAAATTGAGATTGAACAAGTTCAGTCCATATGAGTTTAGATTTGTGACTAACTTTGTCTTATGATTATGGTTTGAAAAATTCCCATGGATAGGAACATATACACCATAAAATCTAAGTGTCATAAGGTTTCTCTCCAATTAATGAAAATGATTTTGAGGAAACGCTTTCACTAAGTAGATTTTAAAGAGATAGCAATTGTGGGATTTGCATTCTCAAATTCGATTATGATTACGACATCCCTCTTTATAATTCGAATTGTGAGAAGGGGCAAAAGGTCTAAACATGATGATTATGACATCCCTCTTCATAATTGTTTAGATACACATGTGAGCTATCTAAGGAAAGGTGTATGATTTTGATAAAGTCTTATCAAAGAATCTCATATCAGAAATCTAAACTTTGGTAAGAACGTCAATAAAGTATTGATTTCTAGAAGTCCAACTAATTTCTGAGTACATGTCAAAGCTAGTGGGAGCATAAGTGTTATGCTAGTAAAGTAATTATTATGCTAGTAGGAGCATAATCAATTATGGTAAGTGTTGCAAGTTAGCAATGTTAAGTATAGAAAACAAAGGTTTCAATGTGCCAAGTTGTAGGGTTTGAAAAGTTCTTTTGATATAATTAAGGGAGAGGAATTCATACTTCATTTCAATTCTAAAAGCTTAGATTGAGATTTTAATCAAATTTAGTCAAGTATACATATGAATGTTATGTTGGAATGGTTCAACACAAGGACATTCTATATATGGAAATATTATTTGCGTTCAAAATTTCGATTATGATTATGGCATCCCTTCTCATAATTCGAATTATGAGAAAATGGCAAATAGAAATAGAAATATTATAGAAAAAGACTGGTCTAGTATCATGTCTTTATGTGAAACATCATGAATCATGTCCCATATGCTTCGAATATAGGATCGATTATATGTGCTGTAATATTCATCCATTCTAAATTTTCCAAATGCCTAGGGTATTAAAAAGGAAAAGGACTAGAACTAGATATGACTAAAAAAATTAAGCAATTGTCGAGGACAATCTGAGGTTTACCAAAGATTGGTTTCTCATGGATACTTGGAAATATGGTGTAAATTTTGGAAAGGACCATATTGACATATTCTGAAAAGAGGCAACTCTTGTTTAGAAGTGATAGTCAAAATGGGAATATGGAAATGTTTCCATAAGTGGAAGTCATTCTTTAAATATGTGTAAGATTAGAAAACTTAATGCAAGAAAGGTGTTCAAAGGAATGTACTTTGAATGTGAGACTTCGTTTCCATGGAATTTCTCTCCATTTGAATACTTTGTAATGTCTGTTGCCAAGTCTCTGTAACTTTTGTGCATAGTCATTACAAAAGGATCATTGCATA